>NW_024080635.1:0-277600 GCF_003009895.1 Hyaena hyaena | reverse complement strand
ACAGGCTCCAGGCTCTGAGCTGGCAGTCAGCACAGAGCCCGATGCGGGGCCCGAACCCACGAACCGCGAGATCATGACCTAAGCAAAAGTCGGACGCTCAACCGACTAAGCCACCCAGGCGCCCCTCTTCTGCCTCTTTATGTCTGAAACACTTGGCCAAGGTTTCATGCTTTTTGTTTTTAATTCAGAATTTAGTGATTTCCAAATGCAAAGCGCAGGACATCTCAAGAATGGGATTAATCATAGGATAACAGGAGATAGTGCAGATAGCCTTGATGAATGGCCTCAGTTACTACTGGAGCTGGAAACCTGGAACCACCCTAGACTCCTTCATCCCTTCACCTCTGATGTCTAGTGGGCCACTATATTTCACCAATTCTGACTTTTTCCTACTTATTATTTTTTCAAGATTTAATTTCTTAAAAGCAATTTTAGGTTCACAGCACAATTGAGTTAAAGGTACAAAGGTTTGCCATTTCCTCTCTGCTCTCAACATGAATAGCCTCCCCATTATCAACAGCCCCTCTCCCTGAGTGGTACATTGGTTTTAATTGATGAACCTGCAATGACACATAGTAATTATCCAAAGTCCATGGCTTACATTAGGGCTCACTTTTGGTGTTGTACATTCTATGGGTTTGGATCAATGAATAATGACATCCATCCATCATTATAATATCATACAGAGTATTTTTATTGTCCTAAAAATCCTCTATGCTTTGCCTACTCAACCCTCCTCTACAATTCTGACTCTTTAATGCCTTCTGCCTTCACCACGTCTGTCTGGCTCAGGTCACCTGTACCTCTCATTTCATCACTATAAGAATCTCTAAACTGATGGCTCTGCCTCCAGTGAGGCTTGCCTTCTGTAATGCAGCCTGCACCCTGGGGGAGCCTATACAACCTTTCCAAAACAGAAATATGGTAACTCCTTCCACTACTTAAAATCATCTTATTTCTCCTCATTGCCTCAGAGAATGCCTAGACTTCAGGTAGGAGAATTATCACTCCCTACCTTTCACATTGTAAGTGTTCCTAGACACCTCCTTGCACTTCAGCCCATGACAGCAGTTGAACTTGCCATAATTGTCATTTGGAAAATGCACAGTGCCAGAAAATACCATGACTTTCAAATGTATCTGAATTTTTAAAATCATTATAAAATTTATTTCTATTTTAAAATAGTAGCATATATATTGAAAATATTTATTCATTGAACAGTCAAAAGTCAGTGCACATAAGAATTTGAAGACTTCTTCCACATAACTTCATGACCCTCCAAAAGTCTCTGAGGGCTCACAGGTTGAAGATGATTGGCTTAGAACTTAAATTCCAAACTTCTTCCCTACAGCTCTCTCTCTTTTTTTTATATTAAATTATTTTAATATTTTTGGGGCGCCTGGGTGGCTTAGTCGGTTAAGCGTCCGACTTTCGCTTAGGTCATGATCTCGCGGTTCGTGGGTTCGAGCCCCGCGTCGGGCTCTGTGCTGACTACCAGCTCAGAGCCTGGAGCCTATTTCAGAGTCTGTATCTCCCTCTCTCTCTGACCCTCCCCTGCTCATGCTGTCTCTCTCTCTCCTAGAAATAAATAAAAATATTTAAAAAAAATTATTTTAATATTTTTTATCATTGTAATTTATGACATAAACAAATGCACAATTTATTCTGAATGTTTTGTAGTAGCGTTTGTTTCTATTAGAAATATGAATTGCAGTAAAAAGGGGAGAAAAAGATCATTTAGTATTATAAAGAATCACATTTAAAGGCAACTTGATACAGAGTCCAGTGACCTTTTCATATACCTGAAATATAAACTACAATCATCAAGTCTTTTAAAATTCCTGATTCCAAACAAGTATTCTTTATATATAAAAAAAAGTCCAAATTGACTTTTGCATTCAACATTAGTTAAATGAAGGCACTCAATAGTTTTCATAACTATTTTGTAATAAAATAATCTTCACCTACTCTTATCACAGTAGTGTGAGGATTTCAATTCTAAATGTAGGAAGGTCTGTGAAGCCTAAGATGCTACAATTAAACCCACTGGCCTCAGTACAATGAATTTTTTTTCTGCTGAAGTTTCAGGTGAGTATATGTTATAACCAAGTTGTTCCAAAATAAAGCTTAAGCTGTGGTCAGGAAGTATAAATGTTACTCTGGAACTGTTACTCTTCTGTCATTGCAGAGGAGAAATGTTCTGATGTGCTGGTAGGTTCTGGTCTTCTGGGCCTCCAAGCTGCACACGGTCTACCTTTTAGAGAGGTGGCACCTCTAAATGCGGGTAGTAAGCTGGTCACCCACTTCCACCCAATCTAAGAAGAAGACTTTCCTTCTCTTTCTTCATTCCTGGATAGCAAGAGGCTTACAACCTCAACAGTCACTGTGACTTTGAGCTCCTTTCTGATGATGAACATTAATTTCTTCATAAACAGCTTCTGTAGTGACAACAGGAGCCAAGGGATCAAACTCTATTACCTTGTAGTAATTGGGTGGTTGGAGATCATTCTCTGTCATTGCTGGATGACTGGTGGGCAAGGATAGCAGTCTCTGGCTTGACAGTGTTGCTGGAACATTCTGCACATTAAGTGGCTGTAATAGTACTGAATTTGAATATTCTGGGAAACTCTCATACGTATGATTTGCAGTGATGTTCTGGCCAGTCCTTTGGGCAAACAGGGGTGTTTCTGTATCTTCCAAGGCTAGCAAATCCACCTGTGGATGAAGACTGGGTTTCAAGTTATTTGTTACAACAGGACTCAGGGAGCTGAGATTAAAGTCTGAAGTTGAGCTTTCATGGAGTTGAGTTCTCCCAGAGTCGCCTTCGGCATTGGAGGGCTGAGCCTTGGGTCGATGAGATCACAGGATGGGGCAGAAGATCTGCTGATAGTATTGGCATTTTCCATCTGGTTCCTGTTTTGCTCCAAAATCCTTTGTTGGTTCTGAGTAAATTCCTCACATCCAAGGATGGCACTATTCAAATCCTCATTCACTTGAATTAGCTCAATCGTTATGTCTTCATTCTATACCACCACAAGCAGATCCATGATCCTCCCCTGCACCTCCCAACACATCTTATAAAGCTTCTGCAGAAGCTCTATGTCTTCATGGTCTTCAGACCCAGGAATGTTCTCCATCAGTATGGCAGACATCACTCTCACATTCATTTTCACCATATCCAATTCACTGTGCAACTTTCCAATCTGTTCTAGAACCAATGTAATAGTAAAACTCAGGGAACAATCACAGAAGGAAGAACTGGTGCGGATGGAACAGATGATGGCAGGTTCAAGGACATCTGAGCTGTTTCTTGTCTTGCTATTTGAACCTCTGCATCTGAGGGAGGAAACTAAACACCTTTCTTAAGAAGGTCAAGGTACATTTCTTTCACTTCACTTACATCCACACCTCCTGGGAAACTTGGTGACCAAGTCTTAATGAAATTCAAGATTCTATTCTGAATTTCTATAGGTAAGATCTATGTGAGATTCAGCAGCTTAACTAGACTATCTTTAATGAATTCCTTCTTCACAATCAGAGACTGGAAACTTGGACCACAGATATGCATATACATGTCAATAAGTGACAAGGTAAGTTGGATTTCTTTATGATAGTAGTTTTTGGAAATCCTTTTCTTCAAAGCTTTTACTGCATCTTTTGGCCCATCATGGGCAGTGTTAATTATGTCACAGATGTGCATAAGCTGGCTTCAATCTTCAGTCTGAACTCTGGCAAATGTAACCTTTTCTGGTGGGAAAGGTGGTTGAGAAGATTGGAGAATTAGAACCTGTTCTTCAGAACAGGGCCCTGTGCCCACAGACTGCTCCCATGTGGCCAGTTCCAAAGGCTTCAGGTTATTTGTGTTGCATCTTAATTTCCAGATAAACTTTTCAGAGCATGCACAGCTGTAGTTATTTCATAGTAAAACTGGGCTCCTCTTGCCCTGGGGGTAGTAGCTGGTTAAGAATTCTTTCTTCATGGGGTGGCTGAGTGGCCCAGTCTGTTAAGCCTCAGACTCTGAGGTCATGATCTTACAGTGGGTGGGAACGGACCTGACAGCATGGAGCCTGCTTGGGATCCTCTCTCTCTCTGCCCCTTTCCCTGCTCCTACTCTCTCTCTAAAACGGAAGGAAGGAAGGAAGGAAGGAAGGAAGGAAGGAAGGAAGGAAGGAAGGAAGGAAGGAAGGGAGGGAGGGAGGGAGGGAGGGAGGAAATCTATCTCCATTGGTTACACTCCTTCAGAGCCCAAGTGTGTAAGCCCTGCTGGAGACCTGTGCCTGATCTACAGGTGCCTCCTGGCGCAACCGCAGAAATCCAAGCTCCAGAGGCCCATAGAAGCTCCGTTACTGCGATACTTGGGAGCTCGCGTGATTCAGGGGGAGAGCCGGAAGACGGCGCCCACCGGCGGCTGTCCCGGAGAGTATTTCAACGGGCCTCCCTGGCTGTGTGTTGGGCCACTACCATCTTGAGACAAGTAAATACACCTCCTATCACAGAAAGTTCAGGCACTTTTCAGCCTGCTGCTTCTGCGCTGGACCCTGGGGCCAGTGAGTTCAGGTGCGCGAGCCGTTTGGAACCATTTCTCAGTTTGCGCTTGCTCTCCTGGATAGGAGCCCTTTTAGCTTTCAAAGCAAGATGTTTTTGGTGGTGTCTCGCAGGGGCAGGTCCTAAAATCTGAGGTTCCTCACGTTGGGTTCAAGTCCTTGGCTCTGGGGAAAATCTCTCCGACAGCTCCCTTAAAGGACGCCTTTTCTCCCTTTCCTACCTAGGGCTCTCCTAAAGTGCACATTATCTTCCTACATACATCTAAGCTCCAGCCACGGGGATCTCTTGTTTCTCCAGAGCATGCCAGAACCTCTCATACCTTCTCAGAGGGTCTCTGCACCTCCCCCTTCCTCTGGTGAATGCTTACTCCTTTTTCAAACCTTGTATCAAATGTCACCTCCTCTGAAAAGGCCAGTAGTTTGCTACTCTTTTCTTCTATAAAACTCAACTAGCACCAAGTTTAATGTGTTGTAATTATATGTTGATACATTTTTCTCTCCCTTTAAATTTTGTTTTAATGTTTTATTTATTTCTGAGAGAGAGAGAGCAGGGGAGGGTCAGAGAGAGAGAGAGAGAGGGAGATACAGAATCTGAAACAGGCTCCAGGCTCTGAGCTAGCTGTCAGCACAGAGCCAGATGTGGGGCTCGAACCCACGAGCCGTGAGCTCTCCCTTTATAAGCTCCTTATGCAAAGATACCTTGTCTGTTGTAACATCTTTGTGCCCCATCCACTAAGGCCACTCTTGCAATTGGTAGGTGCTTAACAAATGTTAGACTAATAATGGATGAAGGAGCAGCTTTTAAAGAGATTATATGGAAACCAACTTGACAATAAACTATTTAAAAAATAAAGAGATTTGATCCTCGAAGTGTAGACGTGCTCACGGGAGAGGGCCCTAGGTAAAGAATGTGCATTTTAACACAGTCCTGGGGGAGCAAACCAGGAGGGATGTGTGACACATGGATACAGTCTTTTCCAGAGAGCCTCATGAGCCCTTTCTTCTTATCAGAGGTGGTTTTCCATTCTGCCTGTGGTTAGGGAAGGTAGCCCAGTGGACTGTTCTTCATCTCATGGAGAGCTTGGCCCAGAGATCCCAACTGGCTCAGGATAGAATGAACATTTGCTGGTAGCCAGCACCCTCATAGTCTATCATTTTTCATTAGGATGGAGAAAATCCCTTGTGGTAGGGATCTAACCTGTGTAGGATCTAATTTGCTGCCCAAAGAGGCAGATAATATCAGCTATATCCATAGGTGATGGAGAGAGCAGGGCAAAGACTGTCTTCCCAGCCAGCTGCTGCATTACCTACCTCCCCCCAAAATTCAAATTCAACCTGGAAGCAGAGAGATAAGATCTGCTTATCTCCCCCTTGCTCAGGGTCCGTAAACTCAGTGAGATTGGGGGTCAAGAGGCTTGCAGTGAAGTCCCAGTTCTGTCATTGAAATGAAAAATAGGATAAGAACATAGGTAGGCAAACCGTAAGGAGACTCTTAAATACAGAGAACAAACTGAGGGTTGCTGGAGGGTTTGTTGGTGGGGGATTAGTTTAATTGTTTTTTTTTCTTTAAGGAGGGCACTTTTTGGGATGAGCACTGGGTGTCTTATGTAAGAGATGAATCACTGGGTTCTACTCCTGAAACCAAAGCTACACTCTATGTTAACTTGAATTTAAATAATAATAATAAAGAAATACTATGTGATATTAAAATTTTATTTTTTCTTTAAAAAAATTTTTTTAATGTTTATTTTTGAAAGAAAGAGAGAGCATGAGCAGGGGAGCGGCTGAGAGAGAGACACACACAGAATCTGAAGCAGGCTTCAGGCTTCGAGCTGTCAGCACAGAGCCTGATGCGGGGCTCAAACTTGTGAACCATGAGATCATGACCTGAGCCAAAGTCAGATGCTTAACTGACTAAACTACCCAGGCACCCCTCTTTTTTTCTTTTTTTAAATTTATTTTTGAGAGAGAGAGAGCAAGTGAGGAAGAGGCAGAGAGGGGTTGATCAGAGGATCCGAACTGGACTCTGTGCTGACAGCAGAGAGCCCGAAGCAGGGCTTGAACTCATGAACCACAAGATCATGACCTGAGCCAAAGTTGGATGCTAAGCCAACTGAGCCATCTAGGTTCCCTTTAACATTTTAAACATAAGTATTATATTTATACAAAAAGAATAATTATAATGTATGCTTATAAAGAAGAATAACAATCTGTGTTACCATCATTCAGCATAAGAGATAGAACATTGCCAAGACTTTTGACTTTTTCTTCATGCCTCACTGCAAGCCCATACACCTTCCTAACCTTGTGAGAGGTAACCACCATTTTCATTTTATGTTAAGTTTTCCCTGGCTTTTAGAATAATTCTTCTATATAGATAAGCACAGAAGTGATATATATGTTTATGCATCTTATACCTGGATGCCATTCTGTATATATTCTTCTGTGACTTGGTTTTTTTTGTCAGTCAGCATTGTGCTTAATAGTTATTAACTCATTTTCACTGCTATATTATATCCCATTGTATGAATATACTATAATTTTCCTGAAAGTGGATCTTTGGATTGTTTCTAATTAATTGATGTTTTAATAAGCTGCTATGAACTTTGAAGCAAATCTTTGTATGGACAGATGTATTCATGTCTCTTAGGTAAATACCTAGAAGTGGAGTTGCTGGGTTGTATGTAAAGTGTACGTTTAACACAAGAAACTTCCACCTTGGAATCTGAGAATTCCGATTAGCAATATCAGTCTTGGTAGTTTTAGCTATTCTGAGGGATGTCTAGAAGCATCCATGTCACTGTGATTTTCATTTTAATTTTCTTGGATATTAATGATGTCCAACATATTTTCATGTACTTATTTTCTATTATATATCTTCTTTAGCGACATGTCTGTTCCAACCTTTGTCTGTGTTTTAAATTGTATTGTTTTGTCTTCCTGTTGAGTTGTAAGGATTCTTTATATATGCCATATATGAATTTCTTTGTCAGATACACACATGCAAATATTTTCTCCTAGTCTGAGGCTTGCTTTTGACTTTTTAATATCATCTTTTGAAGATAAAAATTTTTAATATTGATGCAAAAACAATTGGCTAATTTTTCTTTTATAGCTTGTGTCCTTTGTATCCTAAGAAATCTTTCCCTTCCTTTAGGTCATAAAGATTTTCTTCTGGAATTTTTTTTTTCAAGGCTTTGACATTTTATTTTTACTTTTATTTTTCAATAGTTTATTGTCAAGTTGGTTTCCGTATAACACCCAGTGCTCATCCCCACAAGTGCCCTCCTCCATGCACATCTCCCACCTTCCCCTCCCTCCCATCCCCATCAGTCCTCAGTTTGTTCTCAGCATTCAAGAGTCTCTCTTCTGGAAGTTTTATAGTTTTCACTTTTATATTAGCTGTATGATCTTTTTAAAGGTAATTTTGTGGGTGGGGTAATGACCAAATTCACTTTTTTCCACATCAATATCTGGTTGTACCAATGCCAGATATTGAAAAAGCTACTTTTCCCCCATGGAATCACCTTGACATCTGTATGCAGAATAATGTCTGAATAATGCCTCTCCCCCCGCCCCCCAAGGATAGCCATGTTCTAACCTAACATGTAAATATTAGGTAACATGAAAAGGGTAATTAATATTACAGGTGGAATTAATTTTGCTAATAGAGTGACCTTAAAATAGTGAGATTATTCCTGATGTTCTGGATTTTTCGATGTAATCAGAAAGATCCTTAAAAATGGAAAAAAGAAACAGAATAGAAGTTAGAGTGATATAATGTGAAAAGTATTTAACCCAGCACTGCTGAATTTGAAGGTGGAAGAAGGGTACCATAAGCAAAGGATTGAGGGCATCCTCTAAAAGCTGGAAAAGACAAGGAAACAGATTTTTTCCTAGAACCTGTAGAAGGAACATAGCCTTGACTTCATCTCTGAGTTGTGTTGGATTTCTAATTCACAAATCTATAAGATAAATGTGTGTTGTTTTAAGCCACTAAATTGGTGGTAATTTGTTATAGCCGCAATGGAAAACTAATATGGCACCATCAATTGACCATATACATGTGGATCTATTTCCGTACTGTTCCACTGATCTATATGTTTACCTTATACCCCTTATGCAATGCCCAATTTCCTTGCTTACTATACCTCTATATTTAGCTTTATAGTAAATCTTAAAATTAGATTTTGTAAATCCTCTATTTGTTCTTCTTTTAAAAGATAGTCTTTGTTGCTCTAGTTCCTTTGCAAGTCCATGTAAATTTTAAAATAATCTTTTCAGTGTTTATATAAAATCCTCTTAGGATTGTTACCGGGATCGCATTGAATCTGTAGATCAGTTTGGGGAAAATTGACAAACATCCAAACAATATTGAGCCCTGATCCACCAACATGAAATATCTCTCCATTTGTTTTAGTCTTCTTCACTTTGTTTTTATTTTGTAGTTTTTAGGGTATAGGTCTGAACATATTACATTTATACTTAAGAATTTCATGTTTTGTGATTTTACTATAAGTGGCATTGTTTTTCTATTCCAATTTTTAATTGATTTGGCAGTTATGTAAGTACAGTCTGTTTTGTATCTTGATCTTGATAAACTCACTTATTAGTATTGGCGGATTATTTTTATACATTGCTGAGGATTTTCTACTTAGAACTTTTATTGTCCTTTTTTGGATGTTTTATATTGCTTAGGACCACCAGTACAAAATTGGATTGAAGTAGCGAGAGAAGACATCTTTGCCTTGTTCCCGATTTAGGAGGTAATGCATTTAGTCTTTCACTACTAAGTATGATGCTAGCTGTAGACTTTTTAGTAGATGTGTTTATCAGGTTGAGAAGGTTCCTTTTTATTCCTGGTTTGATGAGATACTGTGTCATGATTAGGTCTTGAAGTTTTCAGATGTTTTTTTCTCTATCTAGAGAGGTGATAACAGGATTTTCTCTTTTATTTTGTTAATATCCTGAATTACATAGATTTTTTTTCTTAATGCTAACCAATATTGTCTTTCTGGAATAAACCTCAATTAGTCAAGATGTATTATTTTTCTATATATTGGTGAATGGAATTTGCTGGTGTTTTGTTAAGGATTTTGTGTCTATGCTCACAAATGAGATTAGCCTATAGTTTGCTTTTCTTGTAATATCTTTGTCTGGTTTGGTTCATGGTAATTCTGGACTCATAAATAATTTGGAAAGTGTTTCTTCTTATTCATTTTCTGAAAGATCTTGTATAAAGCTGGTATTATTTTCCCCCTTAAATATTTTATAGAATTCACCAGCAAAACTATCTGAACCATCTGTTTTCTTTGTGAGAAGGCTTTAAATTAAGAAATCAATTTCATTAATAGACATAAGACTATTCAGATTCTTGCTTCTTTTTAAGTGAACTTTAATATATTTTGTCTGTCAAGGAATTTGCCTGTTTCATCTCAAGTGTTGACTTTGTTAGCATAAAGTTAATAGTATTTCCTACAGGATATGTACTGATAGTCCCTCTTTATTCCTGATAGTGGTAATTTATATCTTCTCTCTTTATTTTTTGATCAAGCTCACTATAGTTTTATAAACAATTATATTAATTTTCTTCAAAAACCGTATTTTGATTTTATTAATTTTCTAAATTTTTAGACTATTTTCTATTTCATTAATTTCTTTTTTTAATTTAAATTTTAGTTAACATACAGTACAATATTGGTTTCAGGTATAGAATTCAGTGATTGATCACTTACATACAACACCCAGTACTCATCATAACAAGTATCCTCCTTAATACCCATCCCCCATCCATCTCCTTCCATCAACCCTCAGTTTGTTCTCTATCATTAAGAGTCTCTGTGGTTTGTTTCCTTCTCTTCTCCCCCCATGTGTTCATCTGTTTTGTTTCTTAAATTCCACATATAAATGAAATAATATGATATTTGTCTTTCTCTGATTGACTTATTTTGTTTAACATAATACATTCTAGCTCCATCCATGTCATTGCAAATGGCAATATTTCATTCTGTTTGATAGCTGAATAATATCCCATTATATATATATGCCACATCTTTATCCATTCATCAGTTGATGGATGTTTGGGCTATTTCATTAATTTCTGCTCTTTATTATTTCTTTCCTTCTACTTACTTTGCTCTTAATATGTTCTTTTATATTTTCTTAAACAGAAGCTTAGGTGACTGATTTTAGACCTTTTTTTCTAGAACAAGCATATGAAGCTATACATTTTTCTTGAAACACTCTTTTGGCTGCATCTCACAGATTTTGATATGTTTGGTTTTTGTTTTCATTCCAGTCAAAATATTTTCTAATTTATCTTGTGATTTTCCTCTTTGATTAGGGTTATTTAGAAAAGTTCACTTTAATTTCCAAATATCCATGAATTTTCTAGGTATATTTTTGTTAGTAACTTCTCATTTAACTTGCTTGTCTTCAGAGAATATACACTATATGATTTCAATTCTTTGGAATTTGTTATTAAATTTGTTATTTATGGTTTATCTTGGTGAATGTTCACTGTAAAATTGAAAAGAATATTTGGTCTGAGGCTGTTGCAAATATGGTTCTATAAATACCAGTTTTTTGATAGCATTATTCAAGTGTTCTATACTTGATATTCTGTCCCTTTGTTCTATTCATTACTGAAACATGACTGTTGAAATCTCCAACTATATGGATTTGTCTGTTTCTCCTTTCTGTTCTGTCATTTTTTGTTTCATGTATTTTGAAGCTCTGTTATTATGTGTTGTTTAATTTCCATGCATTTATGAGATTCCCATTTTCCTTTGTTATTCTGTTGTGATTGGGAAAGATACTTGAAATTGCTTTCAGTCTTCCTAAATTTGTCAAGACATTTTTTGTGATTTAGCATGTGATCTATCCTGGAGAATTATCTGTGAGCACTTGAGAAAAATGTTTATTCTGCTGCTGTTGGGTTGAATGTTCTGTTTATGTCTATTAGGTCCATTTGGTCAATAGTGTTGTTCAAGTCTGCTCTTTCCTTATTGATTTTCTGTTTGGGTGACCTATCCTTTATTGAAAATGTGGTATCAAAATCTCCTACTACTATTGTATTTCTGTCTATTTCTCCCTTCAATCTGTCAATGTTTACTTTATGTTTTTAGGCCTTCTGATGTGGAATGCATAAATATTTATAATTATTCTATCTTCCTGTTCAACTGATTCTTTTATTCAATTGACCTTCTTGGTCTCTTGTGACAGTTTCTGACATAAAGCCCATTTTGTCTGCTATAAGTATATGTGTATACCATATTGTACACTATTTTGTCTGATATAAGTATAGCCACCCCTGCTTTCTTTTGCATATAATATCTTTTTTCACTCCTTCACTTTCAGCTATATGTGTCTTTAAATCTAAAGTGAGTCTCTAACAAATAACATATAAGTGGATTTTTTAATTCCAGCCACTTTATATATCTTGATTGGTGAGCTGAATTCATTTACATTTAAATTCATTATTGATAGATAAAGACTTGCCATTGCCATTCTGTTCATTGTGTCTGTTTTATAGTTCTTTTGTTTTTCTTTTGCTGTCTTCCTTTGTGATTTGATTTTTTTGTAGTGATATACTTGGGTTCTTTGCCTTTTTTTTTTTTTTTTTTTTTACTAATATACTAATCTAATATAGACTTTTTCTTTGCGGTTACCATGGGCATTGCATAAAACTTATTATTATTTTAACAATCTATTTTAAGCTGTTAGCAATCATACACAAAAACTCCACATTACTTTTACATTGTGTATCCATTAACAAATTTTTGTGACTGTAGTTATTCTTATACTTTTTGTTTTAACTTTTATACCTGTGTCTAAAATGATATATAAATCAACATTGTAGTATTATATTATTCTATATTTGTCTTTACATTTTCCTGTACTAGTGGGATTTATATTTTTGTGTTTTGTTTAGCTTTACCTCATTTCAACTTGAAAAATTCCCTTTAGCACTTGTAAGGCAGGGGTACTGGTGACAAATTCCCTCAGTTTTTGTTTGTCTGAAAAGTCTTTGTCTTTCCTACATTTTTGAAGGACAGTTTTGCTGGGTGTAATATTTTTGGTTTGCAGGGTTTTTGTTCTTTTAGCAGTTTGAATAGATCATTCTACTTCTTTCCTGGCTTCAAGGTTTCTGCTAAGATATATTCTAATTGTCTTATAAGGATTCTTTGTATGTAATAAGTTGCTTTTGTCTTGCCACATTCAAAGTTCTCTCTGTGTTTATTGACAACTCAATTATAGCATATCTTGGTGTAGATTTCTTTACATTCAATCTATTTGGAGTCTTTTGGGCTTCATGGGTCTGATATCTATGCCCATCCCCAGATTTGGAAAGTTTTCAGCTATTATTTCTTTAAATAAGCTTCCTGCTTCTTTCTCTTTCTCTTCTCTTTCTGGGACTCCCATGATGCACATATATATATATATGTATATGTATATGTTTATATGTATATGGTGTACTATAAGTCCCGTAGCCCGTAGGCATTCTTCACTCTTTAATTGTTCTTTCTTTTTTTTTTTTTTTTCAGATCACTTGTCTTTGGATTTACTGATTCTTTTTTTTGGTTTGATGAGTCTGTTGTTGAAGCTCTCTATTAAAGTTTTTAGTTCAGTCATAGTATTGACTCCAAAGTTTCTTTTTGGCTCTTTTTAATGTTCTCTATCTCTTTATTAAACTTCTCAGTTTGCTCATGTATTGTTTTCCTGGTTTCATTTAGTTGTCTGTGTTCTCTTACAGGTCATGAATATTTTGAATTCTATGTCAGTTGCCATTTCTTTAGGGTAAGTTATTGAAGCTTTATATTGAGCCTTTGGTGGTGTTATGTTTCCCTGAATCTTAATGATTCTTATTGTCTTTTGTTGGTGTCTGAGAATATGAAGAAGTAGTCATCTTTTCTAGTCCTTACAGAATGGCTTCAGCGGGGAAGGCTTCACCAGTCAGCCTAGCCAGACTCTGAAGGCCAGGTGGCAGAACCCATGGTGTGGAGGGGGCGCAGACCTGGTGTTGGGGTCCACAGGTGGACAGAACCTTGCCAGAGTCCACAGGCAGGTTCACTTTCTTTTTCCCCTGTGGAGTAACTTGAGACAAAGGGATAGAAATCTCTTAGTGCTCCTTTATGTTGGGTTATGGGAAGGGTGATGTAGTTGAATAAAAACTATTCTTACATGGATTGATACTTCTTTTATCATTTCTGTGGTCCACTGGGGTGCTGCAGTCTCTCTACTGAATTCCAGAGCTTTCATAAGATATGTTTATCCATGGATAGCTATTAAAGTGGTGTTTTTGTGGGAAGACAAGGACTAGAATTTCTTATTCCTTCATCTTTCTGATGTCACTCCAATCTTTTCTTTTTAAATCCAGTCTGACAATCTCTGTCTTATAACTGGAGTGCATAGACTATTTATACTTAATGTAATTATCAATATGGTTAGGTTTAAATTTATCATCTTGTAATTTTTTTCTTTTTGTCCCATCTGCTCTTTATTTCTTTTTCTTTTTCCTACCATCTTTTATATAGAGTTCTCTCTTATTTTTTAGTATTCCATTTCATTTATATTTTGGCTTATTAACTATACCTCAGTGTTTTAAACTTATTTTTAGTGAATACCCTGGGATTTATAATATGCTTCTCTAACATTTTATGTCTGATTTAAGAATTTTATAATGTATTATACTTTCAACATTGTTGTGGGTTGAATTAGAGCTTACATTGCCTTGAAGAGACTTTTGTTAAAAATACAAAAAAAGATTCTGGTGAGAGCTCAAAAAGGAAAGATTCTGTTGTCTTAGAGAATACATATATAATTGTGAATAGAATTTTTCTAAAAATATGAATGTTAAAGATGCTTTTGGTGAGTTCTCATACAGAAATGAGGGACATGTTATTGGAAACTGAAGGAAAGGCAATCTTTGTTATAAAGTGGCAAAGAACTTGGATGAATTATGTTGTGTTGGATGGAGAGCAGAACTTATAAGTGATGAATCTGGATATTTAGCTAAGGAGACTTCCAAGCAAAGTGTTGAAGTTTCAACATGGTGTCTCCTTGCTGCGAGAAGACAGAAATAAATTGAGGAAGGAGCTATTAAGCAAAAAGAATACAGCACTTGATTGGAAGAATCTCAGCTTATCCAGATAAGTATGCTCTGGAAATGGGGCCAAAGGTGTAGCAGGACATCCATTTACCAAAGAGACTAGGAATGTGACTGATGGACCCATTCATCCTTCTCCGCATAATCCAAGAATAGACATGGTGTTATTTAGGAAAAATATATGGAGGCATCTCTTGTCTGATAGCTTGCTTTCCCAATAATTGCACAGGAGGGAAACCAGAGTTTTGAGAATTTTATATCAACAGAAACACTGCCAACCTGGACTGTTCTTGTTTTATTTATTTTGAAGCAATACCATGTGCATACAAGGTTAGAATTATTTAATCTTTCTAGTGAATTGAACTTTTATCAATATGAAATGACTCTTCTTATCTCTAGTAATGCTTTTTGCTTTAAAATCTATATGATCACGGGTACCTGGATAGCTCAGTCAGTTGAGCATCTGACTTCAGTTGAGGTCAGGATCTCACAGTTTGTGAGTTCAGGCTTCTCATTGGGCTCTGTGTTGACAGCTCAGAGCCTGGAGCCTGCTTCAGATTCTGTGTCTCCCTCTCTCTCTCTCTCTCTCTGTTCCTCTCCTGCTTGCACTTTCTCCCTCTCTCAAAAATAAATTTATAAACATTTAAAAAATAAAATAAAATAAATTTAATCAGATAATACTAATACAGCTATATCAACTTTCTTTTGTTTAGTATATAAATGATGTATCTTTTCCCATCTTTATACTTTAATAATTCTATTTACTTCTGTTTGCTTTCTGTCTTGTGTACAGTATAGATGCAAATTGTTTCTATTCTGGTAACGTTTTTATTTTAAATGGAAAATTTAGTCACTTTATAATTTTTGAAATCAGTTACAGAGTTGGACTTTATTCTACTACCATTTATTTTGTGCTGCCTATTTTTTTGCGTTTTCTTTAATTTTTTCTGTTCTACTTTTAAACCTTCTTTTATTTATAAAACATTTTCTAATGTTTATATATTTGTTCTTTTAGTGCTACTTTAAACATTTTATTATGCATATTTAACAGATTAGGCAAAATATATGTGTTTTCCACACCCTTCCCCCACCAAATTCAAGGCCTTTAACTAAAATTACTCTCCTTCTACTTCAGGTTTATTGTTGTTTAGTATTTTTAACATCCCAAATTAGACATTATGCTTATAATTATGATTTATGCAGTCAATATGTATTTGGATGTACCCACATATTAATATATTCCTTTACCAATTCTGGAAAATTCCAAGTTACCGTCACTTTGATTATTCCCTCCATTCTATTATGAAAAATGGCCAGGGAGGGGGAAAAGATCATAGATACAGGTGTAGTATCCAATGTAAGGTCCTCTACCTGGCATCCTATTTCTAGCAGCACAGCAAGAAACTCAGACTCCAGGACAGAAGCTCAACCTTGAGCTGTAGTAAGCTGATAAGTTAAAAAGGATGGGGATAGAGGTAGGCTTCTGGTCATATTGGGCCAATTACAAGCTGAATAATCAGAGAAAAAAAGATGAGAGTTGATGTGAGACACCAGAGAGAAAAACGGCATGGTTCCCTGACTTGCCAGTTTATCTCCCTGTGAGTTGCAGCTCTTATTCTGGTGCTGATACTTGCATGTTCATTATATTACCCAACCAGAGTAAGCCTGAGTAGCTTTTGACTTTTGCATCCAACAGTCTTGACTAGAACACCTGAGCTTTACTTTCTGTATTTGTAAGATAGGACAATGTCTGCCCAACTAACTTCATAAAGCAGAGTGCAAAAGTCAGAAATAAAACACAAACAAATGATAAGTAAGAAAACACCTTCACAACCCCAAAGAGAACTAGCTCATCCACAGGAGGCCACATCATAGGACATAGTGTTTATGGGTAATAATGTATTATTATTTCCTAAAACAGAGGGACCCACCTAGTTTTTCATTATTCCTTTGAAAGAATATCTGTTAGCTAACTTTTTCTCTACATAATTATTACATGTAAAAGGTATTAATATTTTGTGAAGCTGTAAGTGGATGGGATTTTTGAAGGAAGCTAACATTTACTGCATATTTTATAATGCAAGATCTACTTTTTACATACATGATTTCATTTATTCCATCCTCATAGCAACCCACCAAGATTGAATTAATATGCCTATTTCACAAATGAAAAAAACTCAGGCTCAGAGAATTGATGTGATTTGAAGTTGGAATTTGAGTTCAGGTCAGTTTGACCAAAAACCTATATTCTTGCAACTATGAGGATTAACATGGATGAATAATTAAGGAATGTTTCAGAGGAATGGAATCAAGGGTCTAAACAAGACCATTCACTGAACCTTAGGCATACCAGTCATCTTGACCTAAAGTCATTACATGACTCCCTCAGCAGAATACTAATTTTAATAGGAAGTTTGGAAAGGAAGGACCAGTCTTTTCCATTATCTTGGAGAAGGCCACTGAAAAAAGAAATAGGCAGCTTCCAGAACAGTACACAGTAGGCTCTTAATAAATAAGGAGTTAAAAACTACAGGTAACCACAGGGGCCAGACGAACACTATATATGAGTGAAGCAGGCTAGCATGTGTAGGTAGGTACACATTCAAGATTGGTGGGCGGTTATGTCCGTCTGGAGACAATCGCTCTTGTCCCAGTTAAAAGGGATAGTCATCACTCAACAGCACAATTACTCAGCTCTAGCCAACTCTTGCCATGGGAGAAGGCAGGCTAACCTTGCTTCCTTTTCCAATTTTTCTAGGGTCCAGAAATCTGGATATTTTAGTAATATCTCCAGATTTGTTTTCATGTTTCCTGTCACTAGTTGGGAGTCTTGTTTGCAAATAGGCATTAGTCCTTCCCTGAATTTCTTCTCATTCCCAACTCCTTGAGGAGTCACAATGATACCCAGATGCTACATGTGCCATAAGAATGCCGCGCACTTAAGGAAAAGGAAACCCGGGCCCATGTTCTTGAGGATACATGTCATCTCTCATCAGGTAGTATTGTGATGTTAGTTTGCATTGCAGATACCAGTTCTGGACAGTTCTTTCTCACATCACCTGTTATTTTGGGGGCTCAGAAATGTAGATGAGGGAAGAGAATTGAGCTTATGTTGTATGTGTTTCCTGTTATTATTTCTATAAGCATTGTATTTTGAGGACACGGTCCTTGGAGGGGAAAAAACATTCATGATTCCTTGAAACATGATATGGCTGCCCAAAATGCATGAAATCAGTTATGGGAGATGTGAAACTTAAGTCACGGCTCTACTTGTGCAACAATGGTGTGAACACTGAACGTGAATTTTTCATCAAGATGGAAGGTAAACACAACTTTTTCAGAAAGGTATTCCACTTATTCTTCAACACCAACCTCTTTCTCTGCATCTGGATCAAGTCTAGGGAGGGAGCTTCTAACCTAGAAGGTAGGTACAAAGGAAAGATGGGCCACTTTGCAGTAATACTGTTCTGGTGTGCCAGGCTATTTCATTCTACTTAAATATTCTCTGAAGGAGGGAGGATATCTCCCCACCCCACTGACTTTAGGCTTTGCTATGTTACTTGCCTTGGCCGATATAATGTGAGTGAACTTTACATATACTATGTCTGAGCAAAAGCTTTAAATGTGTGGTTCATGTCAGCTTCTTGCTCTTCCCCTCTGCCCTAAGAATGGGTGTATCCCAAACAGGGATACTTCTTCCACTATGGTCCCAAATAAGAAGATGCACAGAGCAAAGCAGAGTAGTACCACAGCTGTCCTGCAGCTGCCAACATGCAACATAAGCACAAAGTAAATGTGTATTGTTTGAAGACTTCAGATTTAGGACTGTTTGTTATATTTCAGAGCTGACTAATATACCAGGCCTTGCTACTTCTGGGCTGTGTGATCTTCAGAAAGTTGCTTCATTTATTCAAACCCAGTGGATTCACTGATGCCAATATGCAATAGTTCCTGTTTTACGCACTCATGTTCAAAGAGGAATAAGACAAGCTCCACCATCGGAATGCTTTCAGTGTACAGGAGGAGATAGTGAGTTACAGGCTGTTAGAGGCCAGTACAAGGATTGGAGAAGCACCCCTGACTCAGTGAGATCATGGAAAACTTCCTGGAAATAACTATGCTAAATCTTGAGGGACAAATAAGTCCTACCCCCTTCCAAAAAGGAGAGGGAAACTTTCTTGTAGAAGAAGCACCCCAGGCAGAGGCTCATGACATTTGCAAACTGAGGACTGGTTAGGATGGGGCTGGGATCAGATGGCCTCTGGGATCTTCCTCCCTCCCTCCCCAATTTCATCCATATACTGAACCTTGCAAAGGAAGTTCAGACTCATGTCCCAAGCTGGTAGTAGTCCCTGGTATGTGCCTTAGGTTATGTCTAGACACCTGAATGACTACCGTGAATTGCTTCACTTTGGGAATTGACCAAGAAGAAAAGTGGCAGCTTTCAGGACCAAATGACTTTGGAGGAACCCCACTACCATCAGCCTCAGGCACCAGAACAGGAGGTGGGGAGGCCCAAGCCCATAGTGCTGCTCTCACCATGGTCAACAAAGAGTGACTGATTGTGAGGGAATAATTTACTTGCATTTCCACATTGATCAGACCAAATGAAGAGTTCCCTCATCTGAACAGAACAGATTACCCACGTTAATCCCAGAGTCTGTCTAGGGGAAGTGAATCATGGTAGAAAAGTAATATGAAAGGCTTGCTGCTGGGAAATACATTGAAGCCAAACAGGAGAGAGATGAGGGAGGGGTGAAGTAACAGTCCAGCAGAACAAGACTCCAGAGTGCTAAATCCTATAGTTAACTCCTGAACAAGTTCAAGAAATTTCACTATAGTCCTGACTATGCTCAGTTACACTCTCCCTCCCTTCCTTCCTCCCTCCCTCTTTTCCTTCCTTCCTTCCTTCCTTCCTTCCTTCCTTCCTTCCTTCCTTCCTTCCTTCCTTCCTTCTCTGTCTCTCTTCCCCCGCTCCTCCCTTCCCTTCCCACCCCTTCTTTTCCTTTCCCTTCCCTTTTAATTGAAACTAGGGACAGGGATGCCTGGCTGGTTCAGTCAGCAGAGCATGTGAGTCTTGATCTCAGGGTCATGAGTTCAAGCCCCACATTGGGTATATAGCTCACAAAAGGAAACAAAAAGCTAAGAACAGAGAGTTTGAGCTGTGTTAACCCAGACTGATTTTTCTTTTCCTCTTTTTTTTCTTTCTTTCTTTGAAAGACAGAAGGCACAAGTGGAGGAGGGGCAGAGATAGAGGGAGAGAGAGAATCCCAAGCAGGCTCTGTGCTGTCAGTGCAGAGCCCAGCTTGGGGCTCGATCCCATGAACTGTGAGATTATGATCTGAGACAAAACCAAGAGTCAGATGCCTAACTGACTGAGCCACCCAGGCACCCCTAGACTAATTTTTCTGATTCTAGTCTCTCATTTTTTTTTTAATTTTTTAATGTTTTATTTATTTCTAGGAGAGAGAGACAGAGTGAGCAGGGGAGGGTCAGAGAGAGAGAGGAAGACAGAATTTTTTTGAAACAAGCTCCAGGCTCTTAGATGGCTGTCAGCACAGAGCCCGACGCGGGGCTCAAACCCACGAACCGTGAGATCATGACCTGACGAAAGTCAGACGCTTAACCGACTAAGCCACCCAGGCGCCCCTCTAGTCTCTCATTCTTGACTAACAACAAGTAAGAACACTTGGCTTCCACTGTTAAATTCTCCTTGAATCTTGAGTCCCTGCTATGTGCAGGCACTGCTATAGGCACTAGGCAGACAACAACTACTACAACAACAAAGCAAAAATTTCTGCTCTGTGAAAACTGTATTCTTTTAAAGTGCCTTTGAATGTGAAGACTCCTCTAAAATGTCGTTGGTCAACATGCCTACCAAGGCAGCACCCTAAAACACTAGCCCTGCCCAAGTTTCTGGAGTTTCTCTCCACCAGGTTAGCTTCATGTATGTTCTCTCACTTGATCCCAGTAGTACCCTGTGAGGTAGTTACTATAGATTTCAGACAAGGACAGTGAAACTCACAGCCAAGGGGTTTCCTTGGAGTAAAGGATATAAAAGGCCAATGCGGGACCACTGCTGTTCCGGGATCTTGTGCTTCACGCATCCTCACTTGTCTGGTTCCTCCTGCTTTTAGCTATGAGGCAAAATCTTTGTGGGCTCCCAGCACATTTCAGAAAAAAACCCTTCTTAAGTCCTGCCGTGTGTGACAATGTGGTAAACTTGAGAACATGTAGCTTAGTTAAATAAACCAGTTACAGAAGAACAAATACTGCATAATTCCACTTATTTGAGGTATATAAAATAGCCAAACTCATAGACATAGAAAGTTGTTAGGGGCTGGAGGGGAAGGAGAAATAGGGAAAGGAGTGCTATTCAGTAGGTATAAAGTCAGTTATGCAAGAGAAGTTTTAGAGATCCTCTGCAGAACATTGTGTTTATAGTTAGCAACACTGCACTGTACACTTAAAAATTAAAAAGGTAGATCTCTTGTTAACTGTTCCTACCACACACACACACACACACACACACACACACACACACGCACCGCTCCTTCCTTCCTTCTATGAGCTGGAAATTCAAGCCAAGTAATTAAGACTAAGAATTCTGAATGATTAGGGAGAAGGAAGAGGAGAGGAGGTCCACTGGCTCTCCCCCAAACCCCACTGCATATGTTGTGGGATAAGGTTACTCATTCAACCAACCAAAATTATTTACTGATCATAGAATCTGTGCCAGGTACTCACAGAGGCAACAGCAGAGCAGACGGACAAGATTTTTGTCTTTCTGGAGCTTAGATTTTAGTAGAGAAGGCAACAATAAACAACTAAACATTCAAAATTATCCTTCCAGACCAAGATAAAGGGTGTGAAGGAAATGGATGGGGATATGACCATAACTTGGGGCTGGGTTTTAGATCTGACAACCTCCATATCAGCCTCCATGAGCTGGTTGCATGTGAACTGAGACCAGAATGGTGACAATAGGCCAATTACACAAAGAACCAGAGCAAGATCATTCCAGGCAAGGGGAACAGGAAGTGTGAAGGTCTGGAGACTAATGAGGGCTTGCTGGATTCGAGGAATAGAAAGGAGATCAATGTGGAAGGAGCACCATCAGCTAGGAGAGTGTTACAGGATGGGGATTTTCACAGATGGTATTTTCTCCTCCTGAAACAGTCACCATCTCTACACACCTTAAGCAGCTGCTTTTTTCCTCAAAGGCAGAGGAGTTTTTAGGAGAGGCAGGGCCCTCTGTCATCCCTATATCTCCTCATTATCAGGCTGTCCCTGCAATCCAGGAGCTGCAAAAGACTTATAGGCCACAAAGTGGGAGAAGGTGACATTAGCTGGAGACTAATGTCATTGCTTCCCTGATCTAATCCTTCCACTATCATTGTCAGCTGCGTGTGTGTAGGAAAGACATTCAGCGAGCTTTAGGCACAGTATCCTTGAGATGCATGTGTTACTGCGAGGTGGAGGGACATGACGGTCCAACCGAGGGAGGGGACAGCAAACCACAGCACACAGGCCAAATCTAGCCCACTGCCAATTTTTGTAAGTGAAGCTTTATTGGCACTTGTTCATTTACAGATTGTCTGTGACTCACTTCAAGCCACAACAGCAGAGTTGAGTCATTGTAACAAAGTCTCTTTGGCCCCCAAAGCTGAAAATATTTACTCAATGGCCCTTTCAGAAATTTGCTGACTCCTAGATCAACAGATTAGATGCAGAGAAGTGTTCCTGCAGAACTTGGTGGTCACTTTCCTCCATTGTTGCTTTGGCATCCCTGTCCTAGACCAGATCCCTGAGCAAAGATTCTTGTCCTTCCAGTAGACCCCAGGTTATAGGAACAAACCTAGGAAACATTCCCAAACGAGGTATCCTAGAGCCAGCTGCACAGACTCACAACTTTGGGAATGGAAGATAGCATGGATCTGGAAGATCCTCCAGAATCCAACACTGATCAATGATACCAGGTCATTTAGTACTGCTCATCTGCCCCAGAAGCAAGAGTGTGTCCAGTGCTCCCCCATGATGGTGACTAGGACACATTCTCATCTCAGATTCTCCCTGTGTTTCTTCCCACTTCCATTACTATTATCAACTGCTCAGTCTCCTTCTGGCGTTAATACTCCCATTGGAGAGAGTTGGTTTGGTCTTGTGAGATGACGTTGTCCTTTGAGTAAAGCTTCCTGGCTAGACCCAGTCAGGAGCCCACTGGCAAGCCTGCAGCTTGTCTTCCCCTTGGCTTAGGTGCTCTCTTGCAGTAGCACCAACTAGGGTGTTGGTGAAGGTGGTCACATAGGACCAGCATGACAACTTTTTTAAAAGAAGGCTCCATTGTAAGGGAGCGATGGGCATGCCTGTTTGGAGGCTATATCAGCACTGTATTTGATTAATATTCAGGTGGGTTGAAACAGTCTTCAGAGCTTCCCATATTCAGAGGTGGGGGTCCACAGGGCCTGGCTAGACAGCACCCACAAACCCAAACACTGTCACCGGCTAAATGTTTACTCCCTAATGACCATGTTTCTCGCCAGGATCTGAGGTAGATGTGGCTGAACAGAGAAACCTCTTTCATCCAATTTACTTGAGAGACTTTCTGCTCCATCCCATACTTTTTTTCAGTGGGCCATTGCTGTCCACAGCATTTCTACCTCAGTCAGTTTCTCCATGAAGCTCACCAGCTATTCAGAGAGACCAGTCCTCCCCACTCCCCAAAACCTTGAGTGAAGCATGCAAAATTCAGTCATTTAGCTCATTCAGACTTTCCAGATGTCTGATGTTGGGCAAGAGATGCATGCTGCTGACGGATGGCACTTTTTACCTTCCACCCACGTGTTTGACATTGTGCAGATGCAGGCATTTGAAAAAGATTGATTTGTTTTATTAATGAAACAGTGATGAAATAACACTAGAGAAACTTTTGACAAGTCACACATAATCCCATTGTTTGAATACAACAAATATTTCTACTTTTACATATTTCCTTCTTGGTTTAGTTCATCTCAAATGTGTGTGTGTGTGTGTGTGTGTATGCACATGTGTGTGCATATATGTCACACAGTATTTCTACCATTTGGTAATATGCTTATTTCATCAGACATATTTTTTTCTCTATTTCCACATTATCTTTAAAATTATTGACCTTAATGACTTCAAAATAGTCCTTTGGAGTGGATATACCATTTTCTTAGTGTAGTGATTGAGATCATGGTCTTCATCATGGAGCCTCATTGTCTATATCTATAAAATGGAATCACTACTAATCAGGGATGTTGTTAAAATGGCATAATATTATATTTATATTTTTTATCAATCAACTTAGGTTGTTATGTTGTGGTAACAAGCAACCCCCAACTCTCAGTTAAACAAGGCAAAGGCTTATCCTTTCTTCATATTACATATGCATCTTGGATTAATTGGTGTGGGAAGGCACTGGTAGTACAGTGGTTCTATTCACTGCAATGACTTAGGGACTTAGGCTGATGAAGAATCACGTGTCAACTGTTTACAGCTGTCATGGCAGCATAACCTGGCCCCATCCACTAACAATGGGGACCACAAGTACAATCTTACCTGGACCTCAGGGAGAACTAGAAATTTTTGATAATTTCCACAACATATAATTAAAATGGAATGATATATGTGAAGTAGTTAGCGTAGTGTCCCAGGAACATGGGGAGCACTCAGTAAGAATAGACACTACCAGTACTGTTATTAATTTTTTTGTTATTGTGTTTTTTCCAGCTTTTTTTTTTTCAGTTATAGGCAGTGTTTCAATGAATATATCCTTATCCAGAAGTTTGTGTTTTGTTTTTTTTTTTTTCCTATGTGGAATTTTTCCCTAAGGATTCATCCTCCAAAGTAGTATTGAGTGCCTGAGCCTTCAGATAAGGTGGAGGAGGATTCAGAGTCTGGCCCTGAAACTTACTAGTTGAGGAGCTGAGGCCAGAAGGGGTATGAAGTCAGCCAGGACTAAACCACTGTTTCAGTTTTGTTTCCTAATCTGATTTCAGTTTCTTGCCTTTAACATCCTATCTTCCATTTGTGGTGCTTAAAGATTTCTAATTTATATTCTTAGGTACTTGCCAGGGGTAGTGGCAATTTTTCATGTTTTGTAGAGTATGCCACACCCTTTACATCTACAGTTTAATTTCTGTCTTGTGTGGTTAGTGTAGACAAACTACTCTGTGTGTGTGGTCTTGGCTTTGATGAGTTCTCACTGGTTGCACGTATGTGAGGTTTGTCGCTGGTGATGTTCTTCACTAGAGCTGAGGCAGTTTAAGGAACTGCTGTTGTTGAGACAGCAGTGGTGCACGCCTCTTACTCAGTATGCAGCATGGTCTGCCCCAGACCTGCAGTCTAGCCAGAGGCCCTGGCTTATGATTTGTATAGTTTCCCTTATGGGGGCTTTGCTTTTAACTTTGGACAAGCTACCATATATATGCCTTCCTTTATGCCTTGGTAAAATAGACATAGTAATATCTTGGGACCCAATAGATGCAGCATAAACTTGATTTCCTTGCATGAAGGCAAACTGTCTTTACAGCTTTTACTAAGCACAGTTATATTTTTTAAAAGGTTGTTTTGTGGATTTGTCTATTAAATATTTAGATCACTGGTTCTTGGCCCTCAACATATATCAGAATCACCTGGAAGAGCCTAAAAACAGTGATGTCTGAATCCCATCCTGAGGGGCTCTGATTGAATTGGGCTGGAGTGTGGCCTGGCCGCTGGGAGTTTTAAAAGCTCCCCAGGTGATTCTAATATTCAGCAAAGTTTGAGAATTATTGACTAGACCAGTGGTTCTCAAACCTGAACGTGCTGCAGAATTCCCCGGAGGGCTTGTTAAAACCCAGATTTCAGGGATCCACCTCCAGAGTTTCTGATTCAGTGGTTAGCAGATGTAGGGTGGAACCTGGGAATTTGTATTTCTAACAAGTTCCCAGGCGATGCTGCTGCTGCTGGCCCGAGGTTGCACACTGAGAGCCCCTGATGGATGCTACCATTTACTCTCTGTGCACTTCTCTGCTTTGAGGAGCATTGAAAAGGAAGTCTGGAGGAGGCATTTTGGGGGTAGGAGAATGTACAGAATGTCTGAGACCTGAGCATTGCGGGACTCCTTCCTGAAATGCATTTGCTATCAGCAGCCTGGTCCGTAGCATTCCTCTTTTAGATGCTAGGAGCTGGCTGGAGGGTTCGGGCCAGGCTTGCTTCAGCGAGCCTGTGCTACCAGACCTCCCGGGAGCTGGAGACCTCAGTCTCCCTACTTCCATTACCTCCATTAGCGCAGTTATTTGTGACAAGTCCTCTTCCTGGCTGCTCAAGATATAAAGTGCTGACTTTGAAGCAACACTTAATGTCTGAAACTTTCAGGGCAGAAAGGAGGGATGTGATGGTCTGTGACCCACAAGACCAGAGTGGCATGAGGCAGGCGTGGGGGAACATGACGTATTAGCAGCCTGGGCCGGGGATGGTGGTACAGCCAGAAGAGGAGTGTGGCCAGAGTCACTCTGGGCAGAAGTATCCCCAAATGAACTGGCCTTGAGATACCTGAGCAATTTGAGGACAAAGCAGCAGATTTATTTCTCTGTCATTATCCAGATAAATGTAGTGATAAGGAGGTGGTGTATGTGGTTGTGGGTGGGGTGCGGTGGGGAGAAATGATAGAGAAGGAAAGGGATAGAAATATAATATTTTTTTGCATATTATCTGAGTGGTGTGTATATTCTTTGACATAGCTGGGAATAATTTAATCATCCTGAGTTTACAGAGGGAACATGCTCAGTCCCGTAGACCTTCTGCTTTGGCAGACAAAAGCATCTCAGGGTGAAGAGTGATGGCTAACACTTACACAGCACAGACTCCATGCCAGGCATGGTGCTAAGTGCCTCACATTTATTCACACATTTCATCTTCACATCAACCCCAGCAGGCAGGGTCTATTATTATTCCTGTTGTAAGGCTGAGGAAACTGAGGCATGGCAAAGGCAAGTGACTTGCTCAAGGTCAGCCAGCTAAGAAGGATTTGAAGTCAGTCACTTTGGCCTCAGAGTCCATGTGCTTAGTCCTGGAGGGGCTGCTTGTGTTGGGGGGGAGGGGTCCTGGCACCAGCTCAGGATGTGCATTCTGAATTCGCTTGTAGTCTGTGGGCTACAAGCAGAGACATGACTCCCTCCTGGCCCAACCATTATACGATCACATATGTTGCCTGCATTTCAATCCCTCCTAGGACTCCCTCTTCTCTTGAAGTTCCTCATGAGATATGCTGCCTAGTCTCCCTTAGCAAGAGAGCAGAAGAACTTTGGCAAGAGTAAGCAGAGTTAACTTCATAGCCTTCCGTTTCTGGGTCCAGTGCCTCCACCCACTGGATGCCCATGTTCCTGCCTCCCCTGACATGCCCACCTCAGTCCTTACCAAAGCATCCTCTCCTCTCAGTTCCAGACACCCCACAACACCCTCAAATAAATCCAGTGGATGCATCACCAGAGGGAGGAAACAGTACATTCGTTTTTTTCCCCACACTTCCAACCACCTCAAGCACAAACCCATTCTCCCTTCCACCTATCATGTTCACTTTCTTCTTCTTCCATCCTGCAGTCATTTCTATTTGGAGGAAAAAAATGGGCCAGGAGTTGGTCAAACCAAGAGCTGGTCCAGTTCTTTCTTGAACCCTGAAACTGTTGACAAATTACACAGTATTGTTAGTGTTATGTGCAATGACTGTGGCATCAGGCAGACCTGGGTTCAAATCCTGGCTCTGCTATTTTTGGGCCTGGGGCAAGTGCCTAAATCTCTCCACATCTCTAGTCTTTGTTCTGTACAATGTCGATAATAATTCTGATCTTGTAACGTTATCAGGAGGACTGAGTGAGTACTTGCCTATAAAGTGGTCAGTACTGCACCTGGCACAGAGAACAAGCTTTCAATTATGGTAATTATGATAGCTTTTATTGTAATTACTCTCCTCCCTGGCCTCAGTTTCCTTGGGGTTGGACTGCTTTATTTCCCATGGCCCTCCCAGCTCCGACAGTCTCTGACTCATTGGCAACCTTCTTGTTTCAGGATTTTTATTAGATTTCTACGATTGACTCATCTTTCTCCATCTCTCTCCCTTATCATCACCCTCCAATGAAAATGAAACTTCCTTCCCTTTGTACTCCGGCCATTGCCCCATCATTTCTGTCCGGGGTGGGGGTGGGGGTCAAATAATGCAAGCCAGCCAGCCCCCATGAGCACCACCACTGCTTTGAGTCAAATTCTGTTGGATTTATAAGGCACCGGAGGAGTAGGTAGTCGATATGAATAACCATTACGTTGGGGAGGGCTTTTCTTCTCCCTCTGACTGATGACAGCTAAATTACTGCTAAATATAGGCCTTGAATTTGCATGAATCTGCAGCTTGCCACAGCCAGGCTGGGGGTTTTATTGACAGCCAAGGCACTGGAGGCAGGCAGGCACCTGCTCCAATACACCTCTTCCAGAGGAAGCAGAGTCAGGCAGAGCATACCCCTCCCTCACCTCCTCTCCAAGGCATGCACTTTTCTCTCCAGGTTCTAAGGGAAGAGTCTGGGCTTTGCATTAAAATCCCAGATCCACCATCTAGTTGATCCTGAGCAAATTACTTAACCCTTCTCCAGCCCTCCCCCAGTCTCAGTTTCCTCAGTAGTACAGTGGGATAATAATAGCACAATTGTGGTGAGCCTAACAATGTAAACCTGTTGAATCACCATGTTGTGCTTCTGCAATCAGTGTAACATTGTATGTCAACTGTGCTCAAAACATCAAAATAAAAAATAGTGGGGCACCTGGGTGGCTTAGTCAGTTAAGCGCCCAACTCTTAATTTTGGCTCAGGTCATGATCTCACAGTTTGTGGGTTCAAGTCCCACATTGGTCTCTGCTGTGATAGTGTAGAGCCTGTTTGGGATTCCGTCTCTCTCCTTCATTCTCTCTCTCTCTCTCAAAAATAAAAATGTAATGGCATAGTATGGCAAATCGTTATCTCCAATAAAGAGAAGTTTGGAAATAGGCTATTCCAAGTTTCTATCTCACCATACCTATGTGTTTGCTTCTTTGATCTTCGGTTATTGTTTCAATATCCCAAGATGGCAGCTCCAGGCATCAAATCATATCACAATCAAATTCAAGGCAGAAAGAAGGGGACAGTCTTTCTTGTCATCTCCCTTTTTATCAGAAAGCATAATCTTGCAAAGAAGGACCCGGTACACTTCCCCATTAACACTCATGGTAACAACAACAATAATAACAGTGACATTTATGGAGTACTTAGTTCATAACAGGTAACTTACAAATACCTACATGGGCTAACTAAATACTCAAAACAATCCCAATATGGGCACCTGGGTGACTCATTCAGTTAAGCATCCCACTTCGGCTTAGGTCATGATCTCACAGCTCGTGAGTTTGAGCCCCACATCAGGTTCTGTGCTGACAGCTCAGGCCCTGGAACCTGCTTCGGATTCTGTGTCTTCTTGTCTCTCTCTGCCCCTCCCCCATTCGTGCTCTGTTTCTCTTCTTCAAAAGTAAATAAACATTAAAAAAAAATTTTTTTTTAATGTTTTATTTATTTCTAGGAGAGAGAGAGACAGTGTGAGCAGGGGAGGGTCAGAGAGAGAGGGAGTCACAGACTGAAACAGGCTCCAGGCTCTGAGCTGGCAGTCAGCACAGAGCCCGACGCGGGGCTCGAACCCACGAACCGCGAGATCATGACCTAAGCGAAAGTCGGACGCTTAACCGACTAAGCCACCCAGGCGCCCCCAAAAAAATTTTTTTTAATCCCAGTAAATAGGTGCTATTTCTAAGGTGCAGAAATTTCCTCAAAAAATTAACAATAGAACTCCCCTATGACCCAGCAATAGCATTGCTAGGAATTTACCCAAGGGATACAGGAGTGCTGATGCATAGGGGCACATATACCCCAATGTTCATAACAGCATTTTCAACAATAGCCAAATCATGGAAAGAGCCTAAATGGCCGTCAACTGATGAATGGATCAAGAAGATGCGGTTTATATATACAATGAAATACTACATGGCAATGAGAAAGAATAAAATCTGGCCATTTGTAGCAACGTGGATGGAACTTGAGATTATTATGCTAAGTGAAATAAGTCAGGCAGAGAAAGACAGATACCATATGTTTTCACTCATATGTGGAACAGGAGAAACTTAACAGAGGACCATAGGGGAGGTGAAGGAGAAAAAATAGTTGGGGAGAGGAAGGGAGGCAAATCCTAAGAGACTCTTTAATACTGAGAACAAACTGAGGGTTAATGGTGGGTGGGGGAGAGGGGAAAATGGGTGATGAGCATGGAGGAGGGCACTGGTAGGAACAAGTATTAGGTATTATCTGGAAACCAACTTGACAATAAAGTATATTAAAAAAAATTTTTTAATGTGCCCAAAGCTACTTAGTAGATATTTGTCAGAGATCAGATGTCAACTCAGGGAATTTGTCTATAGAGCCCAAGCTCTATAGGCCATGTTCACTAGGTCAGCCTTAGATTCTGGTGAAATTTGAGAAGCTGGGGCTGGAGGAGAGACCTATCTTCCCAAATGCATTAGACTTGGCTAATACAGAAGCCAAATTGGGGTTCTATAAACTAAGGAAGAAGGCAGACTGACTTGAGGTAGAAACTGGAGATGTCTGCCCTAATACCTTATACAGTTGTTAGGTAGAAGATGGAATGCCTCTAGGAGCACATGTACCCCAGTGTTCATAGCAGCACTCTCCACAATAGCTAAAACATGGAAAGAGCCTAAGTGTCCATCAACAGATGAATGGATCAAGAAGATGTGGTTTATCTATCTATACCATGGAATACTACATGGCAATGAGAAAGAATGAAATCTGGCCATGTGTAGCAACATGGATGGACCTTGAGGGTGTTATGCTGAGCGAAATAAGTCAGGCAGAGAAGGACAAATATCATATGTTTGCACGTATAGGAGGATTAGGAGGAACTTGACGGAGGAACAAGGAGGAGAAGAAGGGCGGAAATGGTGGGGGAAAGGGAGAGAGGCAAACCATGAGAGACTCTTGAATGCTGACAAAAACTGAGGACTGATGGATGTGGGGGGGGATGGGCATGGAGGAGGACACTTGTGGGGATGAGCACTGAGTGTTATGTGGAAACTAATTTGACAATAAACTATTTGTAAAAAAAAAAAAAAAAAAAAGGAAGATGGAATGCCTCTATCCTAGTCTGACTGGGCTGCCATGATAAAATACCACCAACTTGGAGGGTTACACAACAGACATTTCTTTCTCACAGTTCTGGAGGCTGGGAAATCCAAGGTCAAAGTGCCAGCAAGGTAGGTTTCATTTTGAGGCCTCTTCTCCTGGGTGCTGCACAGCCACCATTTTGCTGAGTGCTCACATGACCTCTCCTTTGTGTGCATGAGAGAGAGAGAGAGACAGAAGAGAGAGAATGAGAAGTGGTGAGGTAGGAGATGGGTGGGGGGGGGGTCTCTGGTATCTCTTCTAACAAGGGCACTAATCCCATCATAGGAGCCTCACCCTCATGGCCGCATCTAACTCTAATCACCTCCCAAAGGCCTCATTCCAAATACTGTCACACCAGGCTTTAAGACTTCAATATTTGACTCTGGAAGGTGACACTCTTCAGTCCATAGCAGTCCCTTAGTGCCTTTTTCAAAGTAGGTGTCCAATAAATGAGAGTTCCCCTCTCCTCCTCATCCAATCCTTGATTCAGTTAGTTATTTTGAACACGTAGTATGAGACTAACCTTAAGATACTGTAATCTAGGTGGGGAGAGAAGAAACAGTTAAGTCATAACTCACAATGGCCTTTGTTTAAGGTCTAAACACCTGGGGTTGTTCAGAATGTGCCAGATGGAACAGTAGGTCCATCTCCTACTACAGATCCTGGTGGCCAATATGCTGAACTTCCAGATCTACCCTGGGCTGAGATGCAACAGAGCAGACCTCAGTTAACTTAGAGACAGATTTTTGGACATCCTGGGCAGACCATTTGAGGATAGAAAATCTCAGCTGGCAGAACCAGTTTTGGAAAAAGATGATCCACTAAATGTGGATGAGGCTCAGGCTTAGAGCCTGTGACATCATCAGAGGATATTTAGGGAGGGATTACTGTGAGGGGGAGACAAAGTGGATGGCATCAGGTCCAGCCGGCCGGCCTCCAGTGTCCCAGCTGGCAGAGCTGTAGGTGGGCTGATACTCAAGTGAGGATTAGGTAGAGCAGTAGCACTGTTGTGAAGTTTGGAGAAAATATCACCAAAGAAGGAACTCTGGCATTAAGGACCCATGCATGGAAGTGTCAGTAGCCATGTGGAGAAAGCCAGAGTAGGGGTGGAAACGTAGGTGGGCCAGCCACCTGGAGTGGCTGCCATCTGAGCAAGAAAGCCAGAGAGATGACCAACCAGAAGCTGAGTTCAGATCTTTCCCAAGAAGAGTGTGGTCGCTGTGGTCATCAAAATGCCAAAGTGTGAAAAGGCATGAAATAAGGTGCCCCTGCAGCATCACTGGAGGAGGTGGGTCGGGAAAAGTGATGAGGGGGCTGGGTTGCCCAGGCAGCTGCCAGACTGACTGGGTCTGAGTCCCAGCTCTACTCTGCTAACTTGTGATCTTAGACAATTATCGAAGCTCTACAAATCAGCTTCCCTCCCCTCCCCCACCCCCACCTGGCTAACAAAAACAACAACGGTATCTGAGAATTGTAGATGCGTGAGCAAAGTGGCCGGAAGTGTCTGGCATACAGTAGGAGGGTAATCGTGGGCTGTGTCTTTTTAAAGTTGACGGCGAGGTGGATGGAGACAGGCTTTCTCTGTGCTATGGCTTTCCTGCCGAGGAGAGCAGCTACCCCAGGCTTTCATGATGAAAGACTGGTGCTGGGAACGACGTCACCCTGACAGAAGCTCTTTGAATCCCTTCTTGATGGAAGATGAATCAATGGTCAGCTTCATCTGGGAGGCAGGTCTCTAATCCCAACTTTCACCTAGTTTTCTGCCATCTCTATGGCCTGTTCAGGGGAAGTCCCAGGCCCTCCATTCTCCAGAACTGCCCCTGAGATGGCTGCTTGGAGGCCCCAGCCTGCCCCCCACATGACCTGGACTGACCTTGGGCTTGGAGTCTAGAAAGCATTTCTGCAGGTTCTTGGCAATCTTTGCCCATTCAAGTTCTACCCCTCTGGGCATGCCTGGTCTGTGGCCAGACCTATCCTCCCACTGAGCCCAATGGAAAGAGATTTTGTCCTGGAAACAGCAATGGGATAGAAATAGTTTTGATTGCTCTCTGCAGAGAAAAAGCAGAGAAATCCCTGTGGGAGATTGGGCTACCTGCCTGCTCTTCTCTGACCAGACTTCTCTATCTAATCCTTCAAGGGACTGAAGGGGCCTGGTTTTGTCTTGGATTTCAACTCCCACTGTCCACAGAATAAGCCTAGTTTGGTTTTCCTCCTGAAATTCCAAGTTTTGAGTCTCTGGTTTTGAGTCTCTCTCTCCTCTAGTCCCTACCCTGCACTTTTGAAACATCTCTCCCTGCTTATCCTGCCAGAAACATTCATTTGTCTTGGACCCTAAACCAGTGGAATAGGTCTTATGCCTTCTTATAGCTTGGATTCTGTCACCATGGCTGACATCCCTTGACACTAGTTCAGTCCACAGTTGCCTTTCATCCCTTCTAGCTCCTTCCTTTTGTACCTGGATGTGTCCACCATCTTCCAAGCACCTCTGGCCACTAGATAGTCTCTGCTCAGCTGTGTGAGCATGGGAGCTAATAGGTTGGAAGTGTGGACTGTAGGACACCATCTCTCATTCCCCTGTGGATTTCAAATTTGGATATACAGTATTGTGGGGGTGTGCATGTCCAAAGCTTTCAAGTGGGTGCATGATTCACCAAAAGGTTATAACTCAGTGATTGAGAGTCCTTTTTAATGCTCCTGATACCATGGTCCACCTTTGTGTTCAGAGGTAGGACTGTGTCTTACTCATATTTGTATCAATTTTTCCTAGCCCAGTGCCTGACACATAGTAGATGCTCGTTAAATATTCATTGAGTGAATAAGTGAATGGACTAAGATATGGTGCATCTAGAATCCCACTGCGGAAGGGAAGAACTTCCTCTCCAAGGCCTCTGTAGATGAAAATGAGTCTCTGCATGATAATTTCAGTGACAGGGAGCTCCCTCTTTCATAGGGTAACTCATTACACTGCATTTCCTGGACAGAGCTAACTTCTGTCCTATTTCAGCTTCTCCATTCTGCCCAAGCTAGGATTGACCTAGGAGCTGCCCAGGATTCATCCCACCTCTTGGGTCCCTTGAAGGACCACTGGCATCAGAGGAACAGGCATCACTTTCTTAGCTTCTGCCAGTGCTAATGAGGTTTTCTGTACCCAGCCAGGCTCCTCCCAAGACAAATAGAGAGGTACTCTGCATGCTCTGGGAGGTGTCAGCTTCAGATGGATCAACTCTTGACAAGTCTCTGTTTCCAGAATGGACCATAATTCTCTTGTCATCATAGAGTGGCAGAACAAAAGAAAAATGGCCACCTTAATAATTTACATTCCCAGAGAGGGAAAATGATGCTCCACGGGTCACACATCTGGAACCAGAACCCAGTTCCCCAGGCCCCCAGCTCTGTGCTCTGTAGTCTCCTTGCTGCAGATCTCAGTGTAACACAAAGGAGTCCTGCACCTCATGACAGGCTCCATATATATGCTCCTGTTGGGATTGTTTTCCCTTGATCACTCAGGCTCCAGTCATCTTGTGTTGATGAAGTGTAGGAGGTCCTGGTGGGCTAACACTTAACTCTCTGGGGACGTGCTCTGGGCTGCCAACTTCAGACACAGTTTAGGGTAGTGTTTAAGACACGGTCTCTGGAGCCATACTCTCTGGGATTTAGTCCTGGTTCTGTCACTTGCTGTTTGTGTGATCTGGTAGATTACTTGTCTGTGTCTCAGCTTCATCATCTAAAAAATGTGATAAAAATATATCTAATTCATAGGGCTACTTGAAGTTTGAAGGTTAAATGAGGAGGAAGTGGATAACTCAGTGCTAGGTAAATGCTAGCTGTTATGAGTGCCTACTCCTGTCTTGATTTCCCTGCACTCACTGGAGCCAGCTTACTGACACCAAGAACTACTCTTGTAGTGAACTCAGCCAAGTAACCTTCCATGCCACAAGAAGGAATGACATGCCAGAAGGGGAACTCTGCAGGACTGCCTGACTGTGAAGAAGTCTGGTGTCCAATGATGCTTCCAACAAACCCATCTGAGGAGGCAGTTTTGCTGGGCAGTATAGTACAGTGGTTAGAGGCAAAATGGGCTCTGGGACCAACTTCCTTGGTTCCTATTTCAGCCCCACTGCTTTCTAGACATCAGGCCTTGGACAAATTACTATGCTTTTCTGTGACTCAATTTTCTAATCAAAGGGGGATGATAATACCTGCCTCTGAGCACTGTGAGGCTCTAATAAAATGGTGCATGTGAAGGACTGTGTTTGATATGCAGCATATCACTGTGAATAGCGACATTAGCTAATATTTATTGAGCACACAGTTTGTGACAGCATCGTTTTAAGTGCTTTTTGATATGTGAATTCATTATATCTTCATAACAACCCTATGAAATAGATCCGAGTTTTATCGTCTTTTGCCAGTGGAAAAAAACTAAGGCATGGAGAAGTTAAGCAATTTTCTGTGACTAAGATTTGCAGCCAGTTGCCCTGGCTTCGGTACTCTTAACACTCAGTTATGACTGGACACCATGAAGGGTGTCACACATGGTATTCATGGCTGCACAACTTTCTGGTTGATATTACAATTTGCAGTATCTCAGGCAGGTGTGAGACTGCCTGAAGGCATCTTTTTCCAGAAAGCCTGGGTCAGCACGGGGGATATAGATCAGCATGGGGAAGGAGTGGGAGAGAAAGTGACCCCCAGCAGAGACTGACTACTAAATTTGCCACGTATTAACCATTGACCATGTGCCCAGGTTGGCAGCCCAAAGGCAAGCCAGCTGCTGATGCCACCTACTAAGGAGCACCTGGTAAAATCTGCAATCATGACTTGGAGTGGTTTAATTATAACTCTAGCCTGAATTGTTATTGGAGGAAGGAGTGGACACTGCAGAGGCCAAGACAGGAGAAAGACAGGGTCTTGGGTACTGTGGCATAGCCTGGATGCCCCTCAGCCCCCCAATCTAGCCTATGACCCAGAGGACATGTACGGATTTCCCTGATCCACACTGAGACTAACTTGGCACATCTTGGGCTCCAATCTATCAACATTCACAACCACTCTGAGATCTTCTGGCCTCTCCTGAAATGAAGTCAATCCATCTTTCTAGTCCTCAGCTTTCTGGGAGCTTGGCCAGCCAAGATCTATATCCTGACTGCTAAACTCACTCTGAGCAACTGAGAAGACTACCAGACCACCCTGCATGCATCTGAGCAAGACCTGGGTCGAGGAAGCAGGTCCAGTCTTCTTATATTACTACCGATCCTATAAGGCTTCCATGTGTCATGTGCCCAGCACACAGTAGGTGTTCAATAAGCATGTTACTGTTTTGTGGGCTAGAGGTATCCTAGGAAAGATGTTGAAGAGCAGGTCAGATGGCAGGAATTTTAAAAACCTGGTCTGAAACAATGGTGGTTCACGATAAGGTGGTGGTGCAGGGGGTAGAAATCCTTTCCAGTCTGCTAGGCACAATGATCCCATCTCTAAGAGACAGCACTCAAAACCCTCAGCACACTCAGCCCCATGGTCCATGCATGTGGTGCTCAGTACTCAGGGGCCCTGCTCAAGTCCCTGGCAGCAAGTGCTCAGGACAGAAGTGTTCTGACCTCTAAGCAGGCAGAGCTCTGTGCTCCAGCAAGATAGCCATCAGTAGTCAAGGCAGAGCACTCAGGACCCCAGAGAACAGCACTGAGGAATGCAAGCAGTGTTTGTTGGCCTGATGACTCTAACAGGCAGGTAGTACCTGGTTTTCCTGAGGGCAGAGCTCAGCTTTCTAGGAAGTGGTGCCTGATACTCCAGGTATCATTGTAAATACTCCAGGAGGCAGCATTCATGCAGGAGGTATGATTCAGGACTCCAGGAGATGGTGCTGGGTATTCCCTACAGACTATACTCCACATGTCGAGAATCAGCTGGTGACAGAGACATTTATCCCAGGAATGGGTTTCTGCCTCCAGGTTGTAAGTTAGGAGTCTGGCTAGAACAGAGCAGCCCCATCCTATCCTTGCTGGAAGCCCAGATGCTGAAGCAGATTTTGGATGATGAACCTTAAACAAAAGCCCAATTTTATGCTCTAGACTGTTGGGTTGAGAGAAGATCCATGTCTGAAGATCTTCACTTTTTGGGGAATAGATCTTCTTTCCCTTAGAGTTAGTGTGAGGTTGGCCTGCAGTGAAACAGGAGGGGCCTTTTTCTTGTATAGTTTTTGTACTGACAAAGACATACAAGATTCCTTTATGGAAGGAATAGTGAAAATGTTCCCAAAAAACATGGTGGATGTTTTGGTATGGCTTACAGAAGAGTTAAAGGGGACCCAATGATGAATATGCACTGCATTGGGGAGCCACCCCATGGCTATAAGGAAGCCAGCCTGGGGCTTAGCTCCCACTGTCACTGTCTTCTCAGAGTGTGCTTGCCAAAAAGATACTGTACCATGACAGACTCCTAGGTCACCTCTTGTGGAAGTTAGTTCTGTGGTTAAGTTGGTTAGTGGTCACCCCATTCTTTGATAGATCACATCTGTTCATTCAGCAGGTGATGGGTCCCAGAGAATTCCCAAAGTGGGGATCATTTGGTCAGCAGCCAGGTAGTGCAATTTCTGTTAACACCAAATTCACACGCTTGTTCAAGCATAAATGCACATTTTGCGGGATTTGATCCCCCTCCTATTGGCCATAGACTCCTTTCTTGGTGCTCTGAAGAAAGCTCAGCCACATTGTAGGCTCTTCAGTCCCTTTGATTTCTCAGTGTCTTCTCTCTCTTAATGGGATCTGAGAAGAAAAGATAGGGCAGAGTTTTCCAAAGCCATTCCACCCCCATTGAGTGAGACATCTACAGTACATGCAGGAGGCACAGAACCCCACGATGGTCTGGGGTAGAGGGACATCTCCAGTGCTGGTTATATTTCAAGGGGGATGTGGGTGCTGTTAGATGGCTTAAGAGAGGTGGCCTTGGGACACCAGAGTAGCTGGCTAGGGTTCAGCCAAGCACTGCTACAGCAGGGATCTCTATCTGTTGAGCATCTGGCTCACTTTTTTCATTTTGATAGATGTTGCCAAACTCCCCAGCAAAGAGCCTGCACCAATTATATTTCTACCAATAGGCATTACAGTACCTATTTCCCTACCCCATGCTGCCACTATGTCATGTCAAATTTCTGAAGTTTGCTCAGCTCATTTTAAGCATGCATTTCTTTAACTGTAAAAGGGGCTTTAAGTATCTTTATAGTATTAGCTATCTGCAGGTCTTTTTCTCTGGGTTGTCTGCTTCTTGTTTTGGTTTGGTTTCTATCCATTTTTTCCCTGTCAGGCTATTTGTCATTATCTTATCAATCTATAAGAGCTTTTGATATATTAAGTAAACCAGGCCTTTGTCTGTCACATGAGTTGTAGATACTTTTCCCTCCAGTTTGTTGACTTCTTAATTGACTTATGGTATTTTTTTGAAGTTCTAAAAGTTTAATTTTCCTACTCAAATGAATAAATTCTTTTCTCTTTCAGTTTAGAGGTTGTGTCTTGCTTAGAAAGGCTGTCTCCACTCTATAGTCATAAAAAAAAGTTTTCCATGTTCCTTTCTAGTATTTTTATGGGTTTATTTTTTATGTTGGAATTCTCACTCCATCTGGAATTTGCTTTGACATGAAAAGTGAAGACAAGATCCAGCTTTAATTTTCTCCAGATGGTAAGTTGGTTGTCTTCACACTCCTAGGTGAAGAATCCTTTTTGCCTGATTTGAAACACCATATTCATTACATACTAAATTCCCGTGTGTTCTTGGATTTCTGTCTGGATTCTGTTTTCCTTTACTCAACTGGCTTGTCTTAGTACCAACAGTTTTAAGTATTATAGATTTCTATTATGTCTTAATACTTGGCAAGATTTGTAATTTTTATTTAGTATTTCCTTTGAATTTCAGAATGTTCCTGGCTAATATTAAGTTTGTTTTTCCCTATAGATTGTAAATTGCTTTGGCTGTTCCTCCTCACCCCCCAAATCCCTTGCGCCTGATCATTGGATTTCATTGCCTCATGAGCATGTTTCTTTCCCAAGGAGACAGCGGATTCTGATTGGGTTGAGAGACCCTTTGGATGGAGAGGTCTGCACTCAAGCTTCCCATAGGGGAAAACAGTGTCATCAGACCAACTTGCTGGCAGGCACCCCCGCTCTTCTCCAAATCTGATGTTCTCAGGTGCTATAGCACAATGGATTTGTTTAATGGTTACAGGAGTTTGGAAAACCTTACAGTAAATAAAATTTAACAATTTTTTCTTGATCATCCATTTCACAGATATTAATGGGCACCCTGTACCAGAACTAGGAACACTATGGGGAAGAAACTGGACACAGTCCTGCTTCTCACGGAACTTAGGGTCTGTTTGGGGAGGAAAACATTAGTCAGAAACAAACTCTATGCATTTTCATAGGCTTGCGATTATAAGTGCAAAGAAGGGAAGCCCAGGGAAGGTGCTATGAGAAGGAAAAGCCAGAGTGGGGTCCTACCTCCTGTAGTGTGAGGGCAGGTCTTGCTGAGGAAAGAACGTATAAGCAAGTTTCTGAGAGCTTTTACCATACACACTTAGCACAGAGAACTTTCAAAACAGAGTGTTCCCCAACTTTTTGACTATGGAGGTGTATTCAGTTGGACTTTCTGGACCCTTTCTGTAGGTATTGTTTGGAAAATGTAATCTTTTGCTCCACTCCCAGGTCTGTAATCCAGAACTGTCTCCTTGGAGCCAGGTGTCCTTAGAGAAGTTGCTCACCCTCTCTAAGCCTAATTTTTCTCATCTATGAAGTGATGTAATATGGTTGCTATATAAATTGCCACAAGATTTGGGGCTTAAAACAACAAATAATTACTCTCTGATAGTTCTGGAGGCCAGAAATAAGAAGTCAAGGTGTGAGCAGGGCTACAATCCCTTTGAAGCCTCTAGGAGAAGATCCTCTGTGCCTCTGCCAGCTTCTCGTGGCCCCAGTTTCTTGGTCTGTGGACACACTGTTCTAACCTCTGCCTTCATCTTCATATGGCCTTCCCCACTGTGTGGGCACCTTCTGTCCTGTCTCTTATAGGGACACGTGACGTTGGATTTAGAGCCCACTTGACCATCCAGGCTGATCTCATCTCAAGACCCTTAATTCCATCTGCAAAGATCCTTTTTCCAAATAGCATCACAATGACCGGTCCCAGGACTTATCTTTTTTGTTGGGGGAGGGGCACAATTCAACAAACTATAGATGTGTGTCATCGGACTTATTTCAGAGAACTGTTGTAAGGGTTTGACATGACCTGGTCTCTGAAGCTGCTTGTTTCAGAGCAGCATCGATGTTAAATGTTGGTTTTCTCCCCACTTCTTCTTCAGGTGTTTCTGTCCTAAGAGGGGTTAGCACTACCAATTCACAATGAAGTGGGAGGGGATGACGGATGTCTTCTCTTACCCTACCTCCACTGGAGGGGCTTTCCTTTTCAACTAGGAGTCAGGGACAGGAAATTCTCTGTTTTCAGGGCTTCCCCTTTCTGAGTTCTGGGGCCCTGCAGGAGTCGTTTATTATTTTCCCTCCTAGAAGGTTCTAGCCAGCTGCTCCTCTGCAGTCCTGATAACCTCCATCCTGGATCTGTTCTTATCCAGACATCCACACTTACCAAGTGCTCTCTCCTTACGCAGTCATCAGTGCTGGATTTTCTGGGAACTGGAGGTGGGGGGAGCCTGCAAACCCTGCCTGAGCCATTTTCTGCTCCTCTGACAGCTCCCATGGGACTCCCATCCATCCTCAGAGTGCCTCAGTGCTTTTCCTCATCATCTCCTGGGTTTGCACTGCAAAACAAAGACGACTTCTCTGACCTCTTCCCTTTTCTGTCTTGCCTTGTTGAAATGTGCTTGTCAAGCAGATGTTGAGGGGCATGAGGTAGATACTGATGAGAGGGAAAGAAACAAGCATGCCAAGAAACAGCTTAAAGGCTCTCATGTCTCTGGGGTGTGTTAATGGCCTTGTCCAGCATTCTGGTACTTCCAGAGGCACTGACTTCTTCAAGATCCCTGCCTCCACCAGTGCAGTCCCCGTGTTTCTCGGCCACTGGGTCCCTCTGTCCCCTGGCTTTCATCTCCATGCCCTTCTTCCCACTGCTTCCATACCCCCTTCATGATGACAAATCAATGGTAATTGCTTAAGTGCAGCTGTTCAATCCTTGGACTGCTGAGAGGGAACTTAATGTCCAAGAAGTCCCCAAGGAACCACATACTGCTTGAATTATGTAAAGGTGAGCAGAGAAGGGTGAATTTCATATGCAGAAATCCTTTTTGGCATTAAAGTTTCATGGGAAAAACTGAACCCTTGGGCTCATATTTCTGGTCAAAGCTTATCTTCTTTCATTCAGCACACACTTATTGGACTCTAATTACGTATAGCACCACAGTCTAGGTGCTGTAGAAGAAAGAGATTAATCAATCTCAGATCTTTCCTTCAGGTTCCCTTACCCCACAGGCATATACTTGGAACCACCAAGCTAGTCTAAGATAAAACTATGGGCATGATATTATCTGTCCATCCATCCATCCATCCATCCATCCACCCACCCATTACTTAGCAAGTATTAATTGAGTGCTTGCTATGAGCCAGGATTTGTGATAGGCATGGGAAGCACTGATACCAGGTGAGAAATCTGTTGGAAGGAAGAAATGATGAAGGTTTTTAAGGATGGTCCTGTAAAGGAGATGATTTTAAAGCTGGAGTTTGAAGGACAAGCACAATTTGGCAGAATGCTTGTGTGCCTACATGCAAATACAAGCAATGTTGAGCTTCCTGTCCCCGTTCCTTTTTTTCCCCAGAATTTTTTTTTCTTAAATAGTTTATTGTCAAGTTGGTTTCCATATAACACCCAGTGCTCATCCCAACAAGTGCCCTCCTCCATGCCCATCACCACCCTTCCCCTCTCCCCCACCCCCATCAGCCCTCAGTTTGTTCTCAGCATTCAAGAGTCTCTCATGGTTTGCCTCCCTCTCTCTCCCCAACTATTTTTCCCCTTCTCCTTCCCCATGATCCTCTGTTAAGTTCCTCCTAATCCACCTATACGTGCAAAAATATGGTATCTGTCCTTCTCTGCCTGACTTATTTCATGCAGCATAACACCCTCAAGTTCCATCCATGTTGCTATAAATGTCCAGATTTCATTCTTTCTCATTGCCATGTATATTCCATTGTATAGATAAACCACATCTTCTTGATCCATTCATCAGCTGATGGACATTTAGGCTCTTTCCATGTTTTGGCTATTGTTGAGAGTGGTGCTGTAAACATTGGGTACATGTGCCCCTGTGCATCAGCACCTACGGAATGGGAAAAGATAGTTGCAAATGACATATCAGATAAAGGGCTAGTATCCAAAATCTGTAAGGAACTCACCAAACTCCACACCCAAAAAACAAATAATCTTCCCAGAATTTATGTGCAGTCCCAAAGTTTATGTTCATTCCCTAGTCCAATTCCAGGTCCCTTAGGAAGCTCAGCCCCACAGGCTTTTCTTTCCTGGGGCTATCCTTTTTCTCTGCCTCACCTTGACCTCAACATATTATCCATCTCTTGTTCTTGATTTCCACGGGAGTCACCAACATAGAGCATCTGTGTGTAGGTAGTAGTGTGTCCCTCAGCCTTTTCTGGCTTATCCCACCTCCAAGCCAATTTGTAGATCTAAGGAAAGGTAGGCTCTGTTAGACAGTCTTTTTACCTTCATCCTCATGTGGATCTCAGCAGGAAGAGAGCAGTATGAACATTCATTTCCCATTGATATAATTTAGGAATCCCACTACTGGGTGTTTACCCAAAGAAAACAAAAATATGAATTTGAAGAGATAAATGCACTCCTATGTTTATAGCAGCATTATTTATAATAGCCAAGATAGAAAAGCAACCCAAGTGTCTGTCAATAGATGAATGGATAAAGAAGAAGTGGTGTAAATATGCAACAGAATATTACACAGCCATAAAATAGAATGAAATCTTGCCATTTACAACACCATGGGTAGACCCAGAGTGTATTATGCTAAGTCAAGTAAGTCAGAGAAAAATAAATACCATATAATTTTACTTATATGCGGAATCTAAAATACAAAATAAATGAACAAACAAAGAAATAAATAAACTAAAAAATACTCTTAGATACAGAGAACAAACTGGTGGTTGCTAGGGAGATATGGCTGGGAGGGTGGGTAAAAGAGATAAAGGCGATTAAGAGGTACTAACTTCTGGTTATAAAATAAGTCACAGAGATGAAAAGTACATCATAGGGGATATTACAGCATAGTAATAACATACAGTGACACATGATGACTGTATTTATCATGGTGAGCACTGAGTAATGTATAGAATTGTTGAATCAGTATGCTGTATTCCTGAAATGAATATAACAAACTAATATAACATTGTATGTTAATTATACTTCAATTTAAAAAATGTCAGCCCCTTCAGGGTGGGAAGTTTGCCTATCTGGCTCACTGCTAGTATTCCCAGGACCTAGATTGGGACCTGGAAAAGTGCGTGGCACATGGTAAGGACTCAAAATGCATACATTGAATTTGTTGAATGAATTATGCCACATTCCAGTCCCCTTAAAACATTTAAACTGGGAACAAAGGGATGGGGATAACTGTAACAGCAGCAATGGCCATGGCATAAAGCTCTTATCCCATCGTGTTTACAATAAAACCCAAAGTTCTCCCCATGACCTAAGTGCTCCCTTTGATGCACAGTTCTCCAGCCATAATGGCTTTCTTGCAGTTCTGTTGACCATGCCAAGCACACTGCTGCTCAGGACCTGTTGCAGAGACTGTTCCTCTGCCCAAACCGCACTTCCCCACCGCCAGCCCACAAGGCTCATCCTTCACCTCCTTCAGGCTTGGTTCAGATGTCACCTCCTGCCTATTGTCTTCATTAAGTATATGATTGCCTACCATTATCTTAAACATTATTTGATTGCCTCTTTCCTTTAGGAATGGTGGCTCCAGAAGGGCAGGGGTTTGGTCTGGTTTTGTTTACTACTATATTACTCAGTGCCTAGAACCATGTCTGGTGTACAGAAGGCATTGCATAAATACTTGCTGCTGAATGAATGAATGCTAATGAGTGAACACAGATCCCACCACAAAGCCATTGATGGATTTGATGGGCTGGGACTTAGCAGAGGCTTGGAAGTGAAGTCACAGAGGCCATTATTGGAATGCGGAGACAGTGTAAACAAGAAGCCTGGCAACTAGATAAAACTTTATAAAAGCAGATCAATTATACCATGAGCAGTTGTCAAGGATGTTGGCAAGATATATAAGGCCTCCAGTGATTCCCTAGATGAAGCTTTGTGCAGAGGGTGCTGCATGGCGATTAGAATGAAGGCTGGATTTCAGCTGATAGCTACCCTTCCATGGGTGCAGGGCACATCTTGCCTGACCCTCCCTGCTAGTCTCAGGCCTTTGTTCAGGCATGGTCTTCTTCAGGACTAATAGGAGTGCCCACCACAGTGCTTCTCTGTTGCTGAGTTTTTGGGAAAAAATAACAACCACTGTGAGTTCCAGCTTGGGGAAGAGACTTGCCTAAAGTCATAGGCACTTAAAGGGCAGAAGTGGGATTTGAGCTCCTTCCAATAGGATGAGTCGATATGTGGGCTTGCATCATTTTCTTGCTACTCAAAAGTGTGGCCCGAGGACCAGCTGTATATTGGCATCACCTGAGAGTTTGGGTGGCTTAGTCGGTTAAGCGTCCGACTTTCGCTTAGGTCATGATCTCACGGTTCGTGGGTTCGAGCCCCGCGTCGGGCTCTGTGCTGACTGCCAGCTCAGAGCCTGGAGCCTGTTTCAGTCTGTGACTCTCTCTCTCTCTNGTCGGGCTCTGTGCTGACTGCCAGCTCAGAGCCTGGAGCCTGTTTCAGTCTGTGACTCTCTCTCTCTCTGAACCTCCCCTGCTCACGCTGTCTCTCTCTCTCTCTCCTAGAAATAAATAAAAACATTTAAAAAAAAAAAAACAAAAAAGAAGCATAGAATTGCAGGCTCTTCCCAGACCTGCAGAGCCAGAATCTGCATTTTGACAGGATCCCCAGCAGATTTTTGTACACATCAAAGTTTGGGAAATACTACATGGATTTCATGCTATTCTATTATTTTCCATCTGACTTGAGTCTGGGCTACCTCTACTTTGTCCATCTGGCCTGCCACCAAATGTTGTCTACAGGGCCGGGAGTTTGGAGGTTTTCGAAACAGCACTGGACATGTAGTTGTATTTCAGTGGCTGTGTGATGTTGGAAAACTCTTTTGTTCCTGAGAGTGTAGGCTTACTCATCTAGGGAAAAGAAAAGGCATAATGACCCAGCACTTTTGTGAGGCTCAAATAACATGATGGATATGAAAGTGCCTTGTCAATTGTAAAATTCTGTCCAAACGCAAAAGATTATTGCTCCCACATAGTACAACACGAAGGCCTCTGACAGAGACCACTTATCTCTAGAATGCCACTTCAACAAATTAGAAGGAGGGAAAAATGAATGCTCTGGGGTCAGTAGACTCCAATTAGCAGACTGGAAGAGACACAGGAATCCACAAATCCAAATTCATTTAGACTACAGGGGTAATTTGCTGCCATCCGAGGGTTTCAAACAGGGCTTCTGTTCAGTCTAGGAAATTTTTGAAGGAGAAAGGCAGGTAAAGGTTTGGTAGGGCATTTTCCAGAGAGACCTGTAGGGTGCAATGTGTGGTGCATTAGGGAGGAGAGGAAGGCTCCTGCAGACAAACAGTCTGCCTGTTCACAACTGGGACTGGGAAGGCCTTGTCCCTTCCATGCTCAACCACAGCTTGGCTATCAAGCTTTTCGTATTGTGTGCAGATGTTCTGTACCATGTAGAAGTGGTTAGTAGCACTGAAGCCACTTGGCTTCTCATGAGCTGGGAGAATGCCATTTGTTAGCAAAAAGTGCCTCAGACCACTGTGGTGTTACTGGGAATTTAACAGAGGCCCTTGAGAGAGATGACTGCCTGGGTTCTACTGATATCACTGCCTACCTCTGTCACAAGACTGGATACAAGTAAGTGTTCAGTAAATTCTCAGAGAATGAATAAGCAAATGAAAGAGAGAGAGAGAGAGAGAAGGAAGGAAGGAAGGAAGGAAGGAAGGAAGGAAGGAAGGAAGGAAGGAAGGAAGGAAAATACTTCCTTTAGGAAGCTTTCTCTCTCACAATAAGACCTACCCTAATCAATCCTATTTTAAATTTAAGCTTACCCCCCCTCTTTTGTTCTCAGTCCCCTTTATCCTGCCGCACCTTTTTATTTTGACCATAGCATTCCATCTATCTTAAAATATTTATTATTTACTTATCTATTGTTTACTGTCAGTTACCCACTCCCCAGAATGATTATCTCTGAATCCGTTGATACATCCCCAAAATAGTGGTTGGCATGTAGTAAATGCTCAAAAAATATTTGTTGAATCAAACTGAGTCAAATAAATTAGAGTGATAGCACAGACTTGTCTGGCTCTGCCACCGAATTATTGTGTGACCAAGGTGCATGCCATTGCCATTCTGTGCCTCAGTTTCCCCATCTGTACAATGAAGAGGCTGGATCTATCTCTAAGGGCACTTTCAGCTCTAATTCTGTGGCTCTTCCTCTGTGATGGTTGCCTTTCACGGGGACTTTGGAAGACTGTTTGCATGAGGTGGAGAAGAGAGTCAGTCCTACAAAGGAAATGAACAGACCTGGGTGGGCATTCTCACCTTGACACTTTGTAAGTCCCAAAACTTGGGGTGAGACATTTGACTTCTATTCCATATATGACATTCCCAGCACAGTTGCTGGCAGGTCTTAGGAACTGACTAAATGTTAGCTTCTTCCTTCTCCCCATCTGGACCTGTATGTCTTGCTGCCAAATGAGTCTTAACCCACACAATCACGTAGCAATGGGTTGAAAGAACTTTGCAAACTGTAAAGTGTTCCTCTAATGGAAGGGGTTATGCACATACCCAATCTCTGGCTTCCCTCCACATAGATCGGATTGAAACCATGGCTGCTATTTGTACTAAAACCATCTCATGATTCACCGGCCTCACTGCTTGTCAAAAATGTTGCACCTGATGAGACCAAATTCACATTGGGTTTATCAAAGTCTAATTAAAACTTGATCATCGTGTCTAACATGTTGCCTTATTATTTTGGCTTAATTAGGGTGATGAGAGGAAGCTGAAAGCAGCAATTCCAGCAGTGCCATGATACAACATCTGGAGAGGAATGGGGCTTAGCCAGATGAGCAATTAAGTTGAACTATACACATAGGGAGGATCCTTGCATCTGACAGCTGTCTGGCCAGCCCCTCTCCGATCCAGGGTTTGTGAAAGCCAAACCAATGTGCTCTTCTCCACCTTTCAAAGTATTGGGAACTGGCCACACCCTTCAGAAAGCTTGGTGACAAAGCCACCATTGTGGGCAAAATCCTGTTGTCATGCTTTTTAGTCACTGGGTGTAGGGAAGATGGAGCATCTGGTAGTAAGAAGAAGCTAATTCTTCACTTGGTCTTGGATTTGGTCAGCTGTGGTCATGATGCTGCTGTGAATCATGCCAGGAAAACTCAGTCCTCTTTAAAACGTCATCACCATCTCTTCAGTTATGAATAACCTGAAATTGAGTACTTCTACTTCTGATCCCAGGAATATGCAGGATGCATGGGATAAAATGTTCAAAGAACCTTCAAAACTTTCACTAATACCAAAGCTACAAACTGCTACATTAGGCTTCTTGTAGCAATTAGCATAGGATAGCTGCTGTAACAAATAGACCCTGTAGTAGGAAGCCTCTGAAACAACATCCAATGATCCCTGCATCCTGGTTTTCACACTCTTGTGTCATTTCCTCCCTTTGAGTGTGGGCCAGACCTAGGGATTTGCTTCTAATGAACAAAATGCAGGAAAAAAGATGAGATGTCATTTCTGAGGTTAGGTTATAAACGATGGTGATATCTGTCTTGTTCTCTCTGACTCTTCGGGCTTGCTAGCTGTGATGAAGCAAGCTGCCATGTTGTGAGCTGCCCCATTGAGAGGTCCACATAGCCAGGAACTGATAACTGTCTCTGGCCAACAGTCCATGAGGAATAAATCTTTCCAACAATCACATGAGTGAGCTTAGAAGCAGGTACTTTCTTCCCCAGTTGAGGTTGTGATGACTAGAGCCCTGGCTAACATCTTGATTTCAGCCTGCGATAGACTTCGAAGTAGAGGACACAGCTAAGCTGTATCTAGATTTCTGACCCACAGAAACTGTGAGATAATCAATGGTGTTTTTTTGAGCCATTATAATTTGGAGTAATTTGTTACACAGCAATAGGTGATTAATACAGACCCTGATATGTTTAGTGGTTCAAATATAATAGAAACTTACTTCTAGTATTTGTAACCATGCTTATAGAAACTGTCATTTTCAGTGGCCTCCAAGATTGTCTTGACATTGTCTCCATTTCAGCCAGTTGGAAGGGAATAAGAGTTTGATTGGGCATGTATGGGAATTTTTAAAAACTTATTAAAAATTTTTAACAATTGTGGTAAAATATACATAACATAAACTTTCCCATGCTAACCATTTTCAGTGTACAGTTCAGTGGTATTAAATACATTCACATCATTGTGCAACCATCACTAGTCATTCCCCACTTATTTACAACACACCTACATGCCAAAATAATGCCAAGCCATTATTATTATGCCAACATCACTAACTCAAGGACAAGCTAACCCAAAGCCCCACATGATTATACTGGCTCCATAGTTCCTTATGGGTGTGCGCTTAATTTTAGAATCTAGGACTATTAAGAGAAAGCTCTAAAAAGGTACAAGGTTTAAAAAGGTAGTTGCTCCTCTGAGAAACTTTGCAAAATGTATTCTAGAAATGTTATATCACCCTATCAGTTTTCGTGCCCTGCATACTTTGAAAATTTTTTTAATTGCTTGAGACATTTGCTAGAACCCAGGATTCTGTTCTCTGAAGCCTTTCCTTTCCTGAAGGCAGCTTTTTTCATCCCTGTCTCATCACATCAAAGATGCCTGAAGTGGAATTGATGGCCCTATACTATATGGCATCTTCTCTTCCCAGCTTGATGACAGCAGCTTCTGAGACAGGGGTCTCTGAGGAAGCCCTGGTCACCCTAGACAGGGTTTGTTCTTATCGCCAAAAGCAAAGTACCCTTTTGGAGCCATTTGAATCTTGCATTGCCTGAGATATGGCCAGTGTGATTCATTCAATTCCTTAAATCATTAATTTCCAGTACCTTCTAGAGTGTGTTTTCATGGGAAAGTATCTATTGATGAAAGAAAGCAGAAAGAGCAGGAACTCTGTAATATCTTGCAGTTTCTCTTAAAACCACATATTAGAGTTTGTGATGAGTGGCTCTGCAAACTCTCTCTCTCTAAAAAGTTCATTCTAAGATCCACTGTCTTAGAAATTGCCAGATGGACTGAAATTTCCATTTTTATGTGAATAGCTGGCATTTGGAGCAGTTTTAGGTATTCTAGTTCTACTTATCTGACTTTGGGCTGTGCCAGGGTGATATGTGAGCAGTCATTCTTTTGGAATATATTGGATCATGGTGCCTGGCCGAGTGAAGTGAATCTGGCACCCACTGGACCCCTTCCTGGGGTCAGGATCACTGTCCTCAAGAGGTTCACAACCTCGGGAGAGAAACACAACTTCAATATGACACCGTGCAGTGAAAGTAAGTAGAAGTATGCAGGGGTTGCTATGGTGGTGGCTGGAGGTGGAGGTGGGGTGGATCACCTAATTCATTCTGAGGGGAAGCCAGAGAAACTGAGTAGGAGGTAGCCAGGAAGAGCAGAAGGGTAAAACATCTAAGGAAGAAAAGTCAACATGAGTACATGAGTAAAGTGAGAAGTAAGAGAATGTGGTATGTCCTTGGAATGCAAGTAGTGGGGGAAGGCAATATAATGGTGGCAGTAGTCAACTTTGGAATCCAACATACCTGTGTGCAAATCCTAAATCTACCAATTTATGCTGTAGGATCATGCACATGTTATTAAATTTTCTTTGCTTCCATTTTTTCATCCGTATGATAGAGTAACGAACAAATTCCACCACATAGGGGAATTAAGAAGTGAGAAGAAATGTGTGTAGCATTGCAAATGGACCATATAAAAAGCTGCATAAATGCTATTGTTTAGTAGGTAAGTATAAATGTGAATTTGGCCTTAGGAGGTGGATCTATGTTAGGAGAGGTAGTCTAGGAAATTATTAACATAAAGATGGCCACTGAGGCATAAAAGGGAGCGAAACTGTCAATTAGCTCTTGCTGCATAGCAAATCACCCCAAAACTTGGTAGCTTAAAACAACCATGTGTAACAGTTCAAGAGTTTGCAAGTTCTGTGATCTGAGCCAGGCTCAGCTATCTCAGATGGGCTTGTTCATATGTCTGTGATCAGCTGGGAAATTGCCTGAGGTTGGCTGGTGTCAGATGGCCTCACTCACCAGTTGTTTAGTTGGTTATTGGCTGAGGCGACTGGGCCATAGGACTCTCATTGTCCAGGAGGATAGCGCACGTCTGCTCACATGACAAATGAGACCCATGCTTGGAACTGGAACAATATTGTTTTACCATATTATTTTGGTCAAATAAGTCAAGGCCTGTCTAGAGTCAAGAAACAGAGAAATCGACTGTATCTTTTCATAGGAAGAATTGCAAAGTTACATAACAAAGAGTGTAGATATAAGGAGGGATAGATCATTGGTACCATTTTTTTCGCCAAATAATCTATCACAGAACGCATCCAGGATTAAGGTATAGAAGAAAAAGAAAAGAAAGCCCAGTACATAACTCTGTTATTCAAGGTCAAGAAGAGGAAGACTGGACGGACAAGACGGTAGCCTAAGAGGTCATGGGAAAACCAGGAGAGTGTGGTTCACAGAAGCCAAGCAGGGAGAGCTCTAGATGGAAGATGTGGTGAAAGGCATCAAGGCTTCTGAGAATCCAAGAAACATAGTGACTGAAAGGCGATGGAAGTAAGACTTCCAGGGTTTATGAAGAGAGTGGGCATCAAGAATTGGAGGCAAAACCAGTGTTGTCAATATTTTCTTTTTTCTTTTTTTTTTTTTAATGTTTTATTTATTTCTAGAAGAGAGAGAGAGAGACAGCGTGAGCAGGGGAGGGTCAGAGAGAGAGGGAGTCACAGACTGAAACAGGCTCCAGGCTCTGAGCTGGCAGTCAGCACAGAGCCTGATGCGGGGCTTGAACCCACAAACCGCGAGATCATGACCCAAGCGAAAGTCGGACACTTAACCGACTAAGCCACCCAGGCGCCCCATCAATATTTTCAGAAAGTTTTAATGAGAAGGAAGAAGAGAAATCTGGTAATAACTAGTTAAGAATAGAGAGAAGAATAGATTCTCTAAAAAATTTAAGATGGGGGAGCTCTGAGCAAGTTTCAATACCATTGTGAAGGAGAGGTAAAAAAATGGTTGAACAATATAGGGAAGAGTAGGGATAAATAAAGAAGATTCCTGGGGTACCTGGGTGGCTCAGTCAGCTGAGCATCCAACTTCGACTCAAGTCTTGATCTCACCGCTCCCAAGTTCGAGTCCTGTGTCAGGCTCTGTGCTGACAGCTCAGAGCCTGGAGCCTGCTTTGGATCCTATGTCTCCCTCTCTCTCTGACCTCTCATTTTCTCTCTCTCTCTCTCTCTCTCTCTCTCAAAAAATAAACAAACATTTAAAAAAATTTTTAAATGTAAACATAACTTTTATATGCACTCTACTAAATGTGCAATAGCTTTATGTCTGAAAATATAATATATATATATATAACTTAATTAAAAATATTGCTAAAATATGCTAACCATTACCTGAGCTTTCAGTCAGTTGTAATCTTTTTGCTGGTGGAAGATCTGACCTTGATACTGATAGCTGATGACTGATCAGGGTGGTGGTTGCTGAATGTTGGGGTGGCTGTAACAATTTCTTAAAATAAAAGCAACAATAAATTTTGGCACATTGAAAAAAATTTTTTTAAAAGAAGACTCCTGAAAAGTAAACAGGAACAAGAGCCAGCTGAAGAATTACTTTTAGATGCAAGAAGAGACATAACTGGAGAGGGATCAGAAAGGCTAGTTTTAGACTCAGTATAGGTTGATGGGAGAAGGCTGAGGCAGTTCTCCATTCTGATCCCTTATGTATTCTCTGTGAAGAGTAGATGTTACTTCATCTGCTCAGAAAGAAGGGGAAGTAGAGTTTAAGAAATGGTTAAAATATGAAATAGCCACCATGGAGAATGAGAGAGAGATGACAAGGGAAATAGACAAGGATTGCCAAGCAGTACTGAGGGTCCATTTGAAGTTGGAGACCATAAATTCAGAGTGGCACCCACTGATTTACAGTGACACCAATCTGTGTGAATTTCTAGCAGTGCTTAGCAACCAGAGATAGGCAATAATTAGATTCATCCAGGTTGGTGTTTTGCCAGAAGTTGAGTTGGGGGAACAATGGGACAAGGGTATTTGGTAAGAAAGAGGCTGAAGTGACAAGAAATGGGATCTAGACTGGATAAGAAAAGAAGGAAAGAGAGGAGGGGGCTGATATACAGAGAGAAATGAATGCTGATGTCATGGGCCAGCAGGGTAGCATCTCCGGTTCATCTTTAAGGAGTGAACTTCACAATGCCTTTCAGTTTACTAATCAAGAACTCCATATCCCAATTACCTTAACAACTCAAAAACTGAGAAGAGCTGGAAAGGGCATGTGCTCAGAAGAGGTGGTATATTGGGCCTCCATATCTGTCCCTTCTGTAGGCTCTCAGTAAATGAAACCAGCACCCATTCAGTTGCTCAAGACAGAATCTTAGAAGTCATCTTTGAGTACCCCATTTCTCTCACTCTCTGTCACCAAATCCATCTCCAAGTCCTATTTTCCAGTAACCAAAAAAATCTCAAGTCTGTTTACTTTTCTCCATTTACACTGCCAGCACCTGGCTCCAAGCCACATGATTTCTCCTCAGAAATCACCTCTCCACTGGTCTCTGCATCATCCTCTGCTCCCTCAAACTCACTCTTCACACAGTGGCCAGGCTGGTCTTTTAGGAATGTAAGTCAGATCATATGTAGTCATTCCTCTGCTTTCAAGGCTTCCTATCGCTCTTAAAATTAAATAAAATTCCTTACCATTGAGTTGAGGCCGAGGAATCGTGTGAAAAGTTCCTGGAATGGGAGTGAGTGGAGCAAACACAGGAGTACCAGAATGCAAGTGTGGGTTAGGGAGGAAGGCGTGGGGGGACGAGGGCTGTTCAGTGAAGCAGAAGGCTCAGGCAGAGGCTGGAGTCCTTGGGCCCTGGAGGTGCTGGTGGCAAGAAGTTGGGAAGAGTCACATTTTGAAAAGACCACTCTGGCTGCAGAGTGGAGACCAGACAGGAAGCAAGAGGGACTTTAGTTAGACTGGTTGCGAGGACTTTATAATATCCAGGCAGGAGTTGATGGCAGTTTGCACAAGCTGGTCTTGGAGATGGAGAAAAGCAAATGGCTTTGAGCGGCCCTTTAGGAGATAAAATGAAAGGCTTGGAACACCCATTCTACCTCCTGCTCCTCTACTTGCTGGCTAATCCTTGCTCATTATTCTGAGGTCAACTTCCACCTTCTCAGGGAGCCTTTCCCTGATATTCCAGATGAGGTTATACACAAGCCCAATAAATGTCTGAGGAACTGACATGATAGAAAATATTCTTATAAAGATAAAGAGAGCATGAATATGGATAAGAGCAAAGCTCTGGTAAGGAGAGAGTGAAGGTAACAAATTGAAGAGGTAATCAACAGTGAGATTCATAAAATGGAGAGGGGCATGGAATCTGGAACCCAGGTGGAGGGTTCAGCCTTGAATCTGAGGAAACATCTAGTCTTGCATTCAGCTGGGCTAGGATTATCCTGGAAACAGAAGTTCCATGCTGGTGACTAGACCCCTGGTTCCCAGCTCTTCCTCATTGGAAGCCCCTCTTTGAACTTCAAAATATTTCCTAATCTGCCAGATGTAGCTATACTTTTAATATCCATTGATTTACCCCCAAACCCAAGAGCACACTGTATCCACTGCATATTAGCTTACTTGACAATAAATTATATTAAAAGAAAAATACATAATGGCAAGAGACTCCATGAGTTCAGAAAAACTCTTAAATTAATTTTCTTTTTGTTAATCACAGCTTTATCCACTCTCCTTTAAAGTAGCAAATATATGTGTGAAATAATTTTTTTCCTAGAAAATGCCTCATGCAGTAAAACTTTGCAAATCAGGATGCTCTCTGCCCCCAGAATCCTGTCTAGAGGATCCTGTCAGGATCTAGTCTAGACCATTGACAAATGGCAATTCATGCCATCTGTAACTGTCTGTCTTCCTTCTAGATTAAGAGATTCTCAGGCAGAGAAGTTGTGCCTTTCAATATTCCCAGCACCTACCATAGGACATGGAACAAAATGGTTTTTAAAAATTCCAGTTGAATGAATGAAAATAGAATTATATACATGATGATTTTATCATTATTTAAAAAGAGATGCCCAGATAGTCTCACATATTCAATTTCTTGGGGGGAAAAAAACTGATTTTTTTTTCTCCTACTGATTAAGATAATTCAAATTCAGCCCATTTCCTTTAGGTCCTCATTTTGGATTCCTGTCTATTTAAGCTGAGCCTGCCCTGGCTCAGGTTCATTTTTCTGTTTCTAGACAGTCTTCAGCAATGCATCATCTTAGTAAAGTGCCTGGCTCATTCCACAGAGTAAAATGTACTAAACGTGCAGGCACATCCTGTCCTTCAGATGTTCCAGCTCAAAACTCAAATTTCTGCATTTGCACATGTTTATTTGGCTAAATGTATCTTGTAGGATTAGTTTAAGCCACTGCATGCAGCTGACTTCTTATTTTGAACATTAATGTACAAATCTGAAGGGAGGAATCACCTGGCTTTACATCAATGAAATAAAAAAGCATTTCATCCCTTGGCACTTTAGTTGGATCCTTTTGATGGGAGAGGCCAGTGGAGACACCAAATCCCAGGATACAATTCTTTAACTTCAAGCTGTCCTTGGAATAATGGAAAGAAAGCTGACTGTGTGAGCTCTTGGGGGCACTACTCACTAGGAACAAATTGACAAATAGATTTCAAAGTTCAGTTGGAGAGTCAGCTGCCATTTCACAGGTGGCCCAATGTTACTATTGAGTAAGTGTGGTTCTTTCAGCCACCAATCTGAAGTAATGAAAATGTCCCACATAGGCTGTAGAAAATGGGAGTTACTGCTTTGGAAATGGGAAAGGCTGAGTGGTGGTCATGAAATAGATGGAATGTGTGCACATGCGCGCGCGCACGCGCGCACACACACACACACACACCGCCCCCACACACAATGTGTGTCCACATACACAGACGCTATAGGGCTGGGACCCAGATGCCACTAATGTTGATTTCTGCTCTGTTTGGCTAACTCACTTGTATCCTTAGCCTCTTCTCCCAGCATCCTGTCTACCTTATGCCTTTGTAAATTATGGCTGATGCCTGAGGATATCACTGCTCATGTAGCCCTCTGAGGTGGAAACTGTACTTTTAGGTTTTTATTTCCAAATGCCGCATGACCAGGGATGAGGCCTAATTGCTTTCCCTAACTCCTTGGCTGCTTCCAAACCACTTCCGTCCCTCTTTTCAAAAGCCACCCCTCCTTTGAGACTCATGCCTGAGGATATATCCTGCTCTGCTCAAACACACACCTGCCTTGCTGCCACTGCTGGCGTGGCCACTCCCAGTCCCCATTCACTGAAGACCTAGCTCCTGATTCTTCATCTTCCTCTGTGTACTAGTTGCTGAGTACCCTAAGGTCCATGTAAATGATTCATCTAATACCTTCTTGTTAGGGGCTAAATTGTGCCCCACCCCCAAGTTCCTATGTCAAAGTCCTAACTGTCAGTAACTCAGAATGTGACGGTATTTGGAGATTTTTAAGAAAAAATATATTTTTGACACTTGTTGAAGAATGCTAAGGCAGACTGTCTTCAAGGGGACTATTTTACCAGGTGTAGGGATTGACACATTGGGGTTTTGCAGTAAGGGAGAGAGATCGGGCGCAACTCCTAATACAATAAGGAAAAGTAGAGATCTTATAGCTGAGAAGTTGTCAGGGGGGAAGGATAGAAGTGGATGGAAGGTCACTAAGGTGAAGCCATAGGGGTAAGCGGGGTGGGATTCTGGCTAAATAACCTAAAGGGATTCTCACTGGAAGCAGTGAGAATCAGACATCACTTGGAAGTGCTGGAGGATGAACAATTGGTTTAGTTATCAAGGGTGATCAGACATTGAAGGTGGGGCATGATGGTTTAAGTGACTTAGTAGGATTATTGCTAAAATTGGACAATGTAGAGATGAGCGTAGAAGCCTAAAAGTAAAGACCTTTTTGAGAAGGAGTTCAGAAGAGTAGTTTGGTCAAAGGAGAGAATCTTTGTCAAGATAGGGCCTTGAACAGGGTAACTAAGGTAAAATGATGTCATATGGGTGAACCCTGATTCAATATGTCTGGTGTCCTTATGAAAAGAGATTAGGGTACACACAAATACAAAGATTGGGGGACAATTGTATGAGGGCACAGTGAGGAAACAGCCATCTGCAAGCTAAGGAGAGAGGTTAGAAGAAACCAAACCTTGATCTGGGACTTCTAGCCTCCAGAATGCTGAGAAAATAAATTCCTGCTAAGAGAATAAATTCCAGCCAAGAAAATAAATTCCAGCCTCCCAGTCTGTAGTGTTGTGTGATGGCTGCCCTAACAAACTAATACACCCATCTTTTGGGTTTGGGTACTTCCTCATCCTCCAGTGACACTTGCTTCTATTCTACAACTGATGCCCAGAGCTTCCCTCTGGGTGCTAAAATATCTACCCCAAATGGTACTGCTACCTCCATAATTCCGGCACCCTGCCCTCTAACTGTACCCTATCCCCATATTTATTTTCTCAAGTGCTCCCAGTGATCATTCTAAAACCCAATGATTGTCACCTCTTCCAACACGTATACTTTCCCTCCATCCATCAATTCCCCTCAGTCATCACCTCCTTTCTTTTATCACTGCTTGTTGTCCATTGCTATAACCACCTCCTTATAAAGAGCCTCACTTCCTTTCTCTTCTCTTCATTTATCATACTCTTCTGAAAAACTCCAGCTACAGGTGAACTCAGCCATTTGTGTTCTCCATGTGTGCATCCAAAAAGGTTAAATACCTCACACATCCATGCTGACCAGCTTCTCTTTGTTTCATTTTTTAATTTGCCATTTTCTTCACTGAGACTCACAATAAGAAATATCCTAATGATCCCACATGAAAATCAGCCTGCCTTAAGGAGGAACTTCACCAGTAACCAGCAATTCTATGGTTCTCCTGGTACCTCAGGTCCCACTAAGAAACCTACTTCATGGTTTTCCTCTTGCAAACCTTTTGTGCCTATTCTTTCGGCTTCTTCATTGCAAACTTTATAGAAAGAGATGACCGCATATACTTTATAGTTGTTCAATTCCTAGTTATTCTTTTACTCAGTGCAGCCTGGATTCAGCTACCACTGTTCCAAGTTTAATTGATTTTGGCAGGGTTACCAGCAACCTCCTTGTTACTAAATCCTGCACTTTAATGCTTCATTTTACTCTTGAACTCTTGGCTTCATTTAACACCGTTGATTATTCCCTTCTTCTCACTACACTCTCCATGACATCACTTTCTTCTGTTTTCTCCCTTTCTCCTCTGGCTATTTCTAAGGTTTCCTCTTCTCTGCCCAATTGCTGTGTGTCAGACTTCTGTATGATCTTGTCTGTTTTCCCCAGGACTCCCTCTGCTCTCTCCTCACACTCTCATCCATTTCTAGAGCTTTCAGTGGCATCCCAGGCTGGAAACTCCCTAATTCACACCTCCACAGCAAACCCTCATGCATGCATAGCTGACAACCTTGGATTTAACATGTCCCAAAGTCCTCAGGCTCCTCCTCCTTTCCACATCCAAGCCCCCCCCCCCGCCCCCAGTTTTGCACATCTCAGCAAATGGTGCCACCTTCTACTCAACCTCTTCAGTTGGAAACCTGGATGCCAACCTTATTCCTCCCTCTCTTTCCATCCCTTTCCTCACATCCAGTCCTTTATCAAGTCCAGTTCTTTCCATCTCCTAAACATAGCTGGAAACAATAGACTCTCCCTTCTCTGCTGCAGCTGACATTTAGTCCAGGGACTTTCAAATTTCTTACCCAGATAACTGCACAGAACTCTTCTGGTTACTCTGGACTGACTCTTGGCTTCTTTGATTTATTCTCCACTCAGCAGCGAGGGTAGTCTTAAAAAATACAAATTGGACCATGGTGTTTCTCTGCTAAAACCTCCAGTAGCTTTCCACTATGCTTTAGGAAAAATGAACACCACTTATCCTGGCTTAACCAGGCCTAGGTGATTGCACTTGTCTACCTCAGTGATCTCATTCCATTCTTTTCCCATCAGCTCTATTCCAGCCCCCAAGGACCTTTCACCTTCTCAAACAGAACAAGCATTTTGTTACAGATGCTGCTCTATCTACCTTGGATATACTTCCACCCCACCATGCATGACTGGCTCCTTCTTATTTCATATCTTATTTAGTAACTTAAAAAATAGTTCTTATTTTTTGAAATAAAATATAACCTATATTGAAATAAACAAATACAAGCTGTGTAGTTTTGACAAATGGATACATCTGTGTTACCCACATCTCTATCAAGAAAGTTCCCTCATATCTTCTCGAAGTTAATTCCCACTCTCAACCCAGAGGCAAACACCTGTTCTGATTTTTTTCATCATTGGTTTTGTCTATTTTAGCACTTCATATGCATGGGCTAAATTAACATGAAAATTTTTGTGTCTGGCTTCTTTTGCTCACTATAGTACCTATGATTATTATCCATGTTGTCAGTGGCATACCCTTATATTGCTGATTAATGTTCCATTATAATAAACCACAATTTTAAAAGCCCATTCTCATACTGTTGTACATTTGTGTTATTTTTGGTTTTTGGAATAACTTTAGGAATAAAGTTGCCAATGACAACTCTTTGATTGGACATTTGCTTTTATTTCTCTTGGATAAATACCCAGAACTGGAATTATTGGCTCACAGAGTAGTTCTAGGTAGTTTTGTTTTTTTTTTTTTTACTTTATAAGAAATTTCCAGAACTACTTCCAAAGTAGATGTACTATCTTATATCCCCACTAGCAACATAGGAGAGTTCTGGTGGCTCCACCTCCCTCATAATATTTTGTTGTCAATCTTTTGAATTTTTGCTCTTCTAATGAGTGTGTCGCAGCATGCGTCAGATGTTAGACATTTGTTTTTGTCCTACAGGTCCCTGAGCCTCTGTTCTTCACTTTTTTAAAAGCTTCTTTCTTCCTGTTTTTGGATTAGATCATTTCTATTGATACATTCTCAAATCCCTTCTTTCCTCTTCATTTCCATTCTGCTTTTGAGCCCAGCCACTGAGTTTTTTTTCATTTCAGGCATTTGTGTTTTCAGGTCAAAATTTCTTTGCTGAAATTTTTAATTTTTCCATTTGTTTCAAGAATGTTTACATTGCTTGTTGAAGAATTTTTGTAAGAGCTACTTTTAAAAGGCGAAAGATTTATGCAATCTGAAGAGAAACCAGAGTATAAGAGCTACTTTTAGTCCATTGGATTATTCCAACATTTATGCCATCTTGATTGGCATCTGTTGATTGTCTTTTACCACAAAGGTTGAGATTTTCCTGTTTCTTTGTACAGTGAGTAAGTTTTTGATAGTATTCTGGACATTTTGAGTATTAGATGTGAGAGTTTGAGTCTTATTTAAATCCAGTGCAGATGATATTACTGTTTTAGCGGGCAAATCAACCTGGTTAGCATCAGGCTTCAAGTTTAGGCTTTCTGTGGACTATGGTTTCAATGTCAGTTCAGCTTTCGAAGCCCTCACAGTGAATACTGTTTTGGTCTCCCCTCACTCCCCCCCACCCCCATGTACCACCTCAAGGCTAGTCTTGGACCTGGATGTTAGTCTGTGTGTTAGTGTAGTCCTCAAAGTCTTTGATATGCTGATTTGGATTGGATTCACACATGTGTAGCTGGAGGGTGAGCCTAAGAGTTCCAAACAATTTTATGGGATTTCTTTCTTGAGTTCCTCCTTCTTTGTGATTTGGCACACTCTTTGGTTCTCTGGGCAACCAGTTGGAGCTTTAGTTACCTGACTCTGCCACATGCTTCTGTAGCTGCACCAATATTCAAGGCCAAGCTACATGAAGACTAGATAGATAGATAGATAGATAGATAGATAGATAGGAAGGAAGGAAGGAAGGAAGGAAGGAAGGAAGGAAGGAAGGAAGGAAGGAAGAGAAAATGATGAGATTTTGTCCCCACCATTCTGAGACTAAACCAGAATTTTCTGTGCTCACTCATGAGTATTAGAAGTTTCTTTCTCTACTCTTTGAGCCAGAGCTAGAGTGATTCTCTTGGACCTCTCTTTTCCTGCAACCTAGTGCTCACTTCAGAGTTTTGAGACTGTGTTGAGATTAAGTCAGGGGATACTGGAAGAGAAAATATTCTGGTAAACTCACCTCAATTTCAGTTGTGCTTTGCATTCTTGTCTTCTTCCCCAATCTTCTCACTACTGTTTTCTTTCCAGAGTCTTCAGATAGCAGTTCCACATATCCTTTCTGGTTTTATAGCCACATTCAGTAGGATAAGCAGGGTGGAGGTGCCAAGTCCATCTTAATCCAACTGGCACCTTTTTTAAGAGCTTTTTAAGGTGTAAGTTTAGATAATTGATTTTTGGCCAGTTAAAGCTATAGATTTCCCTCTAAGCACCTGCTCTTAGGTGCGTTCTACAAATTTTGATATGTTGTGTTTTCATTATCATTCATTGTGAACTAGTTTTTTATTCTTCTCTGTGATTTATTCTTGGTCATATGGGTAATTTTGAAATGGATTATTTAATTTGGAAATATTTATGGTTTCTAGATATCTTATTATTAGTTATGTCTAATTATTAGTTATCTCTAAGTTACAGAATATTCTTGGTAAGATTTCAATATTTTAAAACTTTAAACTTGTTTTATGGCCCAACATATTATCTGTCTTGGTGAATACTGAAATCATAGGTTTTCTGTCATATTAGATCAAAGTGTTTGGCTGTATCCTGTAGTTCCTTTAAAACTTTATATATATATATATATACATACACACATACACATAAAGTATATGTAGATAGTATATACTACTATATACTACACTATCTTCATATACTTTATAATATACTATAAATAAAAATTTGTATATATTAACCACATACCTATGGTTATACTATCAATTCCTAAGAAAGAACTATGATTGTGTATTTTCTCATTTCTCCCCTTAATTCTATCAATTTTTGCTTCCTATATTTTGAAACCTTATTATTAGGTGCATGTATATTTATGCTTCTTATATCTTCCTAAAATAGTGATGCTTTAATCCTATGAGGTATATTTCTAGTAATATTCCTTGTCTTAAAGTCTATTTTGTCTGATATTTATAATGTCATTTCACCTTCTATTATTTTTTGAGGAAACCTATTCACTTTTATTTTATTATTTATTTTTTAATGTTTATTTTTGAGAGAGACAGAGAGCAAGCCAGGGAGGGATAGAGAGAGGCACAGATGATCTGAAGCCGGTTCTGCCACATGTGGGGCTCAGACTTGCAAACAGCGAGATCATGACCTAAGCTGAAGTCTGACACTTAGCCAACTGAGCCACCCAGGTGCCTTTTAAATATCTATTTGTGCTTAGAAATTTGTCTTCCTTTTTATTTATTTATTTCATTTTATTTTTAAAAATTCTTTTCCTTAAAAAAAAAAAAACCTCTTGGGGTGCCTGGGTGGCTGAGTTGGTTTAGTGTCTGACTCTTGTTTTCAGCTCAGGTCATGATTTCACGGTTCATGAGCTCAAGTCCCACATCCGGCTTTGCACTGACATTGTGGAACCTACTTGGGATTCTCTCTGGCTTCCTGTCTCTCTGCCCCTCCCCATTTGTGCTCTCTTTCCCTCTCAAAATAAATAAATAGGGGCGCCTGGGTGGCTTAGTCGGTTAAGCGTCCGACTTTCGCGTAGGTCATGATCTTGTGGTTTGTGGGTTCGAGCCCCGCGTCGGGCTCTGTGCTGACTGCCAGCTCAGAGCCTGGAGCCTGTTTCAGAGTCTGTGTCTCCCTCTCTCTCTGACCCTCCCCTGCTCACGCTGTCTCTCTCTCTCTCTCCTAGAAATAAATAAAACATTTAAAAATAAATAAATAAACGTTAAAAAGAACTCTTAAATTATTCATGTCCTTGTATTTAAAGTGTATATTTTATAGACAGCATATAGGTAGGCCATGATTCTTATAATCCATCTTGAAAATATCTGCCTTTTAACTGAAATATTTAATCCATGTATATTTAACATAATTACTGATACATTTGAATTTAGGTCTACTGTTTGCTAATTGATTTTCTAATATAAATTTATATTGAGATCAATGTAGATTCACTTGGAATTGTTAGAAATAATAAAGATCCCTTGCACTTTTAACCAATTTTTCTCCACTAGTAATAATTGGCAAAACAATAGCATAATATCTCAACCAGGATAGAGACATTGATACAATCCATCAATCTTATTCAGATTTTCCTAGTTTTGTTTGTCTGTTTGTGTATGCTGTATGTATATACATATACACATACACACCCATTCCTGTATCCAGCGCCATGGTCAAGACACTAAACAATTCCCACATCACAAAATCTCTCATGCTGCCTGTTTATAACCACCCCCACCTCCCTCCCATCCTACTCACTTCTCCTTCCTAACCCCTGGCCACCACAAATTTGTTTTCTATTTCTAAGCTTTGGTCATTTCAAAAATGCTATATGATTGGAATCATATAGTATGCAACATTTTGTGATTGGCTTTCTTCATTCATTCACCATAATTCCCTAGAGATTCATCTATGTTGCATTATGTATTCCTAGTTTGTTCCTTTTTATTGCTGAGTAGTATTGCATGGTATGTATGTAGCACAGTTGTTCTGTGTTCAACACATTCACGTGTTGAAGAAGTTCTGGGCTGAATCTAGTTTCTGACTATTACAAAGAAAGGTGCTATGAACATTCATGTGTACATTTTTGTGTGAACATAAAATTCCACTTCCCAGGGATAAATGCCCAAGATTGTGATTGCTAGGTTTTATGGTAATTGCATTTTTATTTTTTAAAGAAACTGTCAGAATGTTTTCCAGAAAGGCTGCACCATTGTACATTCCCCTAGAAATGCATGAGTGATTGTTTCTCTGCTTCCTTGCCAGCATTTGGTGTTGCCACTACTTTTAATTTTAGCCTTTCTGATCAATGTAGTTTGAATTTGTATTTTCCTGATGGCTGGTGATGTTCACCATCTTTTCACATTATTTTCCATCTTCATTTCCTCTATGGTGGAATATCTGTACATGTCTTTTGCTAATTTTCTAATATTTTTAAAATGTTGAGTTTTGATTGGATACTCTTTCCTACTTTGTCAAAGATTAGTTGGCTATATATTTGTGGGTCCAATTCTGAGTTCTCTATTCTATTCCATTGGTCTATGTGTCTGTTTTTGTGCCAATACCATACTGTCTTGATGATTACAGCTTTGTAATAGAGGCTAAAGTCTGGGATTGTGATGCCTCCCGTTTTGGTTTTCTTCTTCAATATTACTTTGGCTATTCGGGGTCTTTTGTGGCTCCATACAAATTTTAGGATAGTTTGTTCTAGTTTTGAGAAGTATGGTGGTGCAATTTTAATTGCAATTGCATTGAATGTGTAGATTGCTTTGGGCAGTAATGACATTTTAACAATATTTATTCTTCCGATCCATGAGCATGGAATGTTATTCCATTTCTTTGTGCCTTTTTCAATTTCCTTCATAAGTTTTCTATAGTTTTCATCATAAAGATCTCTTATATCTTTGGTTAGGTTTAGCCCTAGGTATTTTATGGTTTTTCTGTGCAATTGTGAATGGGATCCGTTTCTTGATTTCTCTTTCTGTTGCTTCATTGTTGGTATATAAAAGACAGCCTCTTTAACAGATGGTGTTGGGAGAACTGGACAGCAACATGCAGAAAAATGAAACTAGATCATTTTCTCACACCATACACAAAAATAAACTCAAAATGGATAAAAGACCTGAATGTGAGACAGGAAACCATCAAAACCCTAGAGGAGAAAACAGGAAACAACTTCCTTGACCTCAACTGCAGCAATTTCTTATTTGACACATCCACAAAGGCAAGGGAATCAAGAGCAAAAATGAACTCTTGGGACCTCATCAAGATTAAAAGCTTCTGCATGGCAAAGGAAACAATCCATGAAACTAATAGGCAACCGACGGAATGGGAAAAGATAGTTGCAAATGACGTATCAGATAAAGGGCTAGTATCCAAAATCTATAAGGAACTCATCAAACTCCACACCCGAAAAACAAATAATCCAGTGAAGAAATGGGCAGAAGACATGAACAGACACTTCTCCAAAGAGGACATCCAGATGGCAACAGACACATGAAACGATGCTCAGCATCCCTCCTCATCAGGGAAATACAAATCAAAACCACACTGAGATACCACCTCACGCTGGTCAGAGTGGCTAAAATGAACAAATCAGGAGACTATAGATGCTGGTGAGGATGTGGAGAAATGGGCACCCTCCTACACTGTTCGTGGGAATGTAAACTGGTGCAGCTCCTCTGGAAAACAGTGTGGAGGGTCCTCAAAAAATTAACAATAGAACTCCCCTATAACCCAGCAATACGACTGCTAGGAATTTACCCAAGGGATACAAGAGTGCTGATGCATAAGGGCACATGTACCCCAATGTTCATAGCAGCATTTTCAACAATAGCCAAATCATGGAAAGAGCCTAAGTGTCCATCAACTGACAAATGGATAAGGAAGATATGGTTTATCTATACAATGGAATACTACATGGCAATGAGAAAGAAGGAAGTCTGGCCATTTGTAGCAACATGGATGGAACTTGAGGGTGTTATGCTGCATGAAATAAGTCAGGCAGAGAAGGACAGATACCATGTGTTTGCACGTATAGGTGGATTAGGAGGAACTTAACAGAGGACCATGGGGGAGGAGAGGGGAAAAATAGTTGGGGAGAGAGAGGGAGGCAAACCATGAGAGACTCTTGAATGCTGAGAACAAATTGAGGGCTGATGGGGATGGGGGAGAGGGGAAGGGTGGTGATGGGCATGGAGGAGGGCACTTGTTGGGATGAGCACTGGGTGTTATATGGAAACCAACTTGACAATAAACTATTTTTTTAAATATTTTTATTTATTTCTAGGAGAGAGAGAGAGAGAGACAGCGTGAGCAGGGGAGGGTCAGAGAGAGAGGGAGACACAGACTCTGAAACAGGCTCCAGGCTCTGTGCTGGCAGTCAGCACAGAGCCCGACGCGGGGCTCGAACCCACAAACCGCGAGATCATGACCTAAGCAAAATTCGGACGCTTAACCGACTAAGCCACCCAGGCGACCCATAAACTATTTTTTAAAAAATGTTGAGTTTTGAGAGTTCTTTATATATTCCAGATACTGGTCCTTTCCTAGATATGTGTTTTGCAAATGTTTTCTCCCAGTTTTATATTTTTGTCTTTTTCACATGGTCCTTCACAGAGCAAAAGTTTTAAATTTTGACGAGATTCAATTCATCAAGCTTTTCATTTTAGGAATCATGCTGTTGGTGTCAAATTTAAAAACTCTTTGCCTAGCTCTAGATCCTGAAAATATCCTCACATTTTTTCCTATATTTGATGCAATAAATTTTATTTGGCAACTTACCTACTGTGTATTTAGGTTGCTTTAAAGTAATTTGTTACTCTTAATAGCTAAATATAAATGCAGGAATATTTTCTTTATTTCATTTGAACAAATTCCTACATATAAAATTGATAGGTTAAAGTTGAAACAAGATTTTTTTCTCAGCTTTACTGAGAAGTAATTGACATGTATCACTGTATAAGTTTAAGGCATACAGGATGATGGTTTGATTTACATCCTCATATTTTATAGCTTTACTTACCCCATGTAAGTTATCCATCTTAAGTTAATTTTTGTTTAAAGTATGAGATTTAGGTTGAAGTTCATTTTCTTGCCTAAGCATGTCCAGTCATTCCAGCATCATTTTTTGAAAAGACTATTTTCCTCGATTCAATTGCTTTTGCACTTCTGTCAAAAATCAGTTGGCCATATTTGTGTGGGTTTATTTCTTGATTCTCTATTATTTTCCATTGATTTATCTGTCTGTTCATTAATACCACAACTGTTTTGGTTACTGTAGCTATATAGTAAGACTTAATATTGGGTAATTTCTTCTACTTTATTCTTTTTTTGTCAAGGGTGTTTAGCTAGTCTAAGACTGATAACTTTCCATTTAAATTTTAGAATAATCTTGTTTATATTTATAAAAATATTTGCAAGAATGTTTAGAAAAATTACACTAAACCTATAGGTCAATTTGGGGACAATTCACATCTTTATTATGTTGAACCCCAATCCATGAACATGGTGCATCTCTGCATATATTTAGGATTTTTATTTCTTTCATCAGCATTTTGTAATTTTGAGTATGCAGATTCTGTATATGCCTTATTAATTTTTGAATTTAAATTTTAGTTAAGAATACAGTGCAATATTGGTTTCAGGAGTAGAATTCAGTGATTCATCATTACCTACCACACACAGTGCTCATCACATCAAGTGCCCCTTTTAATACCCATCACCCATTTAGCCCATTCTCCCACCCCCTCTCTTCACCAACCCTCAGTTTGTTCTCTGTCCTTAAGAGTCTCTTGTGGTTTGCTCTCCTCTCTTCTCTTCCTGCCCTCCTCTTGGAGTTTCCTCAAAAAAATAAAAATAGTACTACCCTAGAATCCAGAAATTACACTATTATTTTACCCAAAGGATACAAAATACAGATTTGAAGGGGTACATGCACCCCAGTGTTTATAGCAGCATTATTAACAATAGCCAAACCATGGAGAAAACCCAAATGTCCATTGACCAATGAATGGAGACAGAAGATGTGTCAAGTATATATATATATATATACATATATATATATACATATATAGTATACACACATATATTAATACATATACACAAGTGTATATATATATATATATATATATAGTATACACACACATATATTAATCAGCCATCAAAAAGAATGAAATCTTGTAAAATCTTGCCATTAGCAATGGCATGGATGGAACTAGAATGTATTATGCTAAGTGAAATAAATCAGTTAGAGAAAGACAAATACTATACCTTATTGATTTTATACCTATTAATTTTTTTTTGGAGCAAAGCTATTGTATTTTTTCCCTCTTTTTTCTTTTAAAGGTATTGTCCTTTTAGTTTTGGTGTCTGCTTGTTCATAGGGGTGTATGATAGTATGTAAAAATACAATTTCTTTTTGAGTCCTGATCTCATATCTTGCAACCTGTTAAACTCACTAGTTAACTTTAGGAGGGTTTGTTGTTGTTTTTTTGTATGAAGATTTTGGGGGGTTTTCTTTGTATTTAGTCATCTCATCTGTAAATATTTTATGTCTTCCCTTCCAAACCCATATTCCTTTTATTTCCTTTTTCTTGCCTTTTTGCAGTAGCCAGAGCTTCCAGCTTTGTTTAATAAAAGTATTGAGATTGGACATCTCAATATCTTGCTCCCAATCCTAGGGAGAAAAGATTCAAACTTTCACCAATAGTGTAATGTTAACTGTAGGTTTTCTGAAGATGTTTTGTATCAAGTCAAAATAATTTCCCTCTAGTCCCATTTTTGTTGAGAGTTTTTGTCATAAATGAGTGTTGAATCTTATTAAATGTTTTCTTCTGCATCAGTTCATATGATCATATGATTTTTTTAGTTTGTATGGTTACACTGAGTTTTGAATATTGAACCAGCCTGGAATACCTGGGATAAGTCTCATTTGGTCATGGCGTATATTGGTAATATGCAGCATATATATTTACATGTAATTATTTTTATACATTGTGGGATTCAGTTTATTAATTCTTTCATATTTGAGTGTCTAAATTAATAAGAAACATTGGCCTGTTTTCTCTATTTGTACTGTGTTTGGTTTTGGTGTCAATACAGGCCTCATAAAATGAGCTGAGAAATGGTTCCTCCCTGTGTTAGTTTTCTATTCATATTAGTCTCCTATGCTGCTGTAACACATTAACACAAATATGTAAGAAATTTATTATCTTACAGTTTTGAAGGTCAGAGGTCTGAAGGGAGATTCACTGGGCTAACTGAAGATGTTGGCTCCTGGCCTCTTCCTTCATCTTCAAAGCCAACAGCATAGCATCCTCAAATCTCTCTCTGAATCTGACCCTGTTGCCACCCTCTTTCACTTGTAAGGTGCCCTGTGGGTACATTGGGCCTACCTGGATAATCCAAGATAATCTCACCATCCCAGAATTCTTAATGGAGTCCTTTTAAAAAGCCCTGTAAAGTTAACATACACAGATTTCAGCGTCCTTATTCTGCTTACCAAACTCCTCTTCTAGTTTCTGAAGGGGCGATGTAAAATTGGTGCTAATTCTTCTTTAAATGTTTGCTAGAATTCTCCAGTGAAATCATCAAGGCCTGGATATTTGTTTTTCAGGAGCTTTGTAATTAGGAATTCAATTTCTTTGTTGGTTTCAGGACTTATTCAGATTGTCTTTTCATTTTGGCTGAGTTTTGGTGATTTGTGGCATTTGTGGGGAATTGATTAATTTCTTCTATGTTGTCAAATTTATGAGTACCAAATTATAATATTCTTCTATTATCTTTTTAATGTGTCTGCAGGATCTGTAATGATAGCTTCTATTTTATTTCTACTAATGGTGATTGGTGCATCTTTTCTGTTTTTATTTTTCTAGGTCTTGCTAGAAGTTTATAAATTTTGCTGATTTTTTTGAAGAATGAGTTTTTCCTTTGTTGGTTCTATATATATATTATATAATGGGATATTAATCAGCTATGAGACAGAAGGTATATGTTTAGATACATTTTTTTTTTTTTGCATCTGGATGTCCAGTCGTTCCAACACCATTTGTTGAAAAGACTATCCCTTCTCCATATTATTGCCATTGCTCCTTTATCAAAGATTACTACATTATATTTGTATGGGTCTATTTCTGGTCTCTATCTGTTCCTTTGGTCTATTTGCCTGTTCTTCACTCAACACTGTCTTGTTTTTTATAACTTTATAGTAAATCTTAAAGTCAGTTGCTATCAGTTCTCTAAGTTTGTTCTTCTCCCTCAATATTGTGTTAGCTGTTCTAGGTCATTTGCTTCTCCATATAAACTTAGAACTAATCTGTCTATATGTACAGAATAACTTGCTGGGATTTTGATTGGCATTGCATTGAATCTATGTATCAGATTGTAAGAAATTGACATCTTGACAATATTGAGTCTTCCCACCCATGTGCATGAAATATCTTTCCATTTGTTTAGAACTTTTGTTTCTTTTCCCAGAATTTTTTTATTTTTCTACATACAAATTTTATATATATCCTGTTACATTTTTCAAACTATTTAATTTTATGCGAATGTAAATGATACTGTGTTTTAATTTCGAATTCCAATTGTTCATTGCTTGCCTATATAAAAGTAATTGACTTTTATATGGTAACCTTGTATCCTGAAACCTTGATGTAATCTATTAGTTCCAGTTTTTTGTTAATGATTCTCTGAGATATTCTACACAATAATGTCATCTACAAATACAGTTGTATATCTTCCTTCCCACTCTGTATACATTTTTTTCCTTTTGCCTTATTGCATTAGATATGACTTCCAGCATGAAACTGAAAATGAGTTGCGAGAGGGGACATCCTTGCCTTGTTCCTGGTCTTAGCAAAAATCATCTAGTTTCTTACCATTAAGTGTGATATTAGCTGTAGGGTTTTGTGGTTATTCTGTATCAAGCTGAGGACATTCCCCTCTATCCCTATTTTGCTAAGAATATTTATTATGAATCAGTGTTGGATTTTGTCAGATGCTTTTTTTGCATCTGTCCATATGATCATATGGTTTTTCTTCTTTAGCTTACTGATGTGATAGATTACATTAATTATTATCCAGGCAATTTTTAATAGCACTCAACACTATGCATGCATGCGCACGCACGTGCGCGCACACACACACACACACACACATTTACTTTTTTATTCTCTGTCATTCCCACTAAATTATAAACTCAAGTACCTACTATATTATATACTCAATAAATATTAGTTGAATGAATGAACCATCACCCATTTATATTTATTTGTATCTACTGAGAAGCTATGGGAGGAGGACAGCATTTTATTGGAGTCCAGGTACAGGATAGAGATGGAAGAAACCGAGGAAAGAGATGCCATGATATTTGTTCCTCCCTAGTTTTTCCAGATGCCAGGTTTAAGCATCACTGGCTAGAAGGCTAAAGCCAACAGCTGATTGAGTTGTTTTGTTGAGAGATATTGTGGTCTCAGGGGATAAGCAGAACTGCTTTTAGTTTCGGTGACAGAGTGTGAGGGAGTTGTAGTATAGACTATGATCCGGTTTTATAAATGTTGTAATCCAGCAGGTGGGAGCTTGGAGCTATGGTACTGTGAGTATTAAATGTGACCTCCTTTGCATCTGCGGGCTGCATTTGGGTTATACACAATGAAGAAAAGAATCAGAGCTCTGTTTGATATGTCTTAAAATATGTCTAGATTTTTTTTAAAAATCAAACCTGTTCTCTTTGGTGGCACCTAATCTTTACTCTGAGCCTTAGTCCCTAGAAACATCAGTTCCATTTAACTAGTTTCACAGTTTCAGATGTATTGCCTAACACTACCCAACCTGGGCTGTGAGATCCCTCTTCTCGATACCATGTCCAGGAGATCTGAACTCTTAGAACCCAGAGCCCTCCAATCCAGAAGGTGCTCTCCAGGAAGCCTGTTTCCCTCGTTGCTAGCCATGATTTGACTTATATTATGAATATTCTTCATCCAGACCCTTGCCTGTCTGCAACTGCTTTTCACTCTTTATTTTCAGAAAATCTTTGACTTTCAGGCTGGAAGGTTTTTTATTCTGTTTCACATTTCTATTCATAGCTGCCTGCAGTGGATGCCTGTGGGCCTGAATTTCCTGTGGGGAGGCACTCTTTCCCCTAAGTTCCTGTGGCTTGGATGGGGTTGGCCCCTGCCAGGTCCCAGGGTAAGCCCTGATCAGCCTAAGGCAATCAGTGTATGGCATTTTTAAGCACTGGGATTGGTACAAGTATGATCATGTGACCTAACTGGACCAAAAAGGGTCAGACCCAGAATTTGGTGCACTCTGTGGAGAGAGAGAGAGAGAGAGAGAGAGAGCATGAGAGTGCGAGCCTCTCCCTTTCTACCTAGTATATATTGTAGAGAATGAATAGTGCAGTTTGTAGCCTCATTGTGCTCATAAAATAGGACCCTGTCAATGACAACACACTGGGGAGAGCAGGGCAGAGAAAATGGGGTCCTGGTAACATTGTTTCAACCCCTGCATGAAGCCATGCCTGAAAACAGTCCTTTTCCTTGACCTTTTCAGTTTTGTGATCCACTAAATTCTTTCAGATTAAGTCATTTAGGTTGGATTTTGTGTGATTCACAGCCAAAAAAAAAAAAAATGTGAACAATGCACTATTCATCTTGTCTTCAAACAGTGCCAACACAAGATTCCCTACTTGCTTTATCCTCTGTTGTGTTTTGGTATTGGTACCGACCATGGGGTATAATCCTTGACTGACTGGTGGCTCTTTGCTGGGCTTGATTTTGGTGTTCTCGCAAGGAATGCCTGATCCTGTCCTACAACCCAACAGTCCTTCTGAGTCATCAACACTGTCTTGAGCCAGACTCTAGCTTTTGGTGTCTATGGCACTCCCTAAATGCCATATCTGGACCCCATTTCAGTCCAATTATTAGAGCTCATTTGGAACTGTCCACAGGAATAATTGTACCCCACTCAACATTTATTCTGATCTATGTGTGGTCAGAAGCAAACAACCTTCCCTTACAATCATGGTGTGATATGTTTTTGCCTGCCCAGGATCTCTTTGGGCCTGGGAAAACAATTTCACAAATAGTTTTATTAACCTATAGTGGGAACCCAAGAGAAAAGAACGTGAGGGGCAGGATGCATCTTTCAGTAGGATGCTTGCACTTCGTTCAGGAGATGTGGTGGAGACTGCCTGGGTATCACATTCATTGTTCCATCTCAGCCTCTAATATTAACTAAAAATCTGTGTGTTCACATATGTTGATAAACCTAGTGAATTATCACAAAGCCAGCATTTCAGGGTGTCTGTTCTTGCTACATAGACACTCAAATTCTTGAAAGTGTCTGGAAGCAGATGTGCCACCAAGGAAATAACACTTCATCCTTTTGGATTATCCTGCAAGACAGAAAGAATTGTGAATTATCTTTTTCTTGCTTTACAGATGAAATAGCAGAGACTGAGAGTCATGGGACCACAGAATGTATGTCAGAGACTGGAGGCCTAGAGTATGCTAAACTTGCTCTTTCAATTTATAAAAGACTCAAGATCCAGAGATGTCAAGTGACTTGCCCAAGATCACATAGTTGGTGGCAGAGTCCAGGATGCAGATTTAAATCTCCTTGCTTCCAAAGCAGTGCTCTTTGACCACATTCTACTGGGGACTTTGTAATAAGCAGTAGAATTGCTTCAGGGTCTTATATAGACATCTGACTTGTAAGGACATATCACTTTCAGGAATAGGTCTGATTCTGTCCTTCATGTAAGGAAGTGTATCTGTTAGCTGTTTTAAAGTAACAAACCACCCCAAACATTATGACTTTAAATAACAAACACTTATTACTCATATACCTGCTGATTGGCTAGATAACTCTTCTGGTCCGAGCTGGGCCAGGCCACTTGCAGCAGCATTTACTCATGTGTCTGTTGTCTGATGGGGACTGACTCATCCAGAAGGGGCTCAGTTAGGATGGCTCATCTCTGCCCTGTGTGGTTTTTCATCCTCTAGCAGGAATGTCTCAGCTTGTTCATGTGGCAGCTGGGCAAGTTACCAAAAGGGGGAATGGGAGTGTTCAAAGCCTCTTGAGATATAGGCTTGGAACTGGTACAGGCTCACTTCTATCACTTCCTGTTGGCTAAAGCAATTCATAAGATCAGCTCAGACTCAGAGGGTGAGGAAATAGACTGTACTTCTAGATGGTAAAATGTGTAAACTGACCTTGCAACCAGCATAGATGGAGGGAAATAACTGTGGATTTGCAAACAACTTATCTCAGGAAATATGGTGGCCCTTTGTTTTTTAAAAAGAGCCTAAACTATCCTAGATCTTAGCATGACTACAGCAGAAGTGGAATGCCTACATATCAAATGAGTCTTGCTATCTCACTATTCAGGACAGCATGTGTGGATGAGTGTATGATGTATTTGTGGCTGTAGGGACATTTGTGTGTGTGTGTGTGCACGTGCGCACATGTAGATTTGTCTTCTTCCAGGTATTTTGAGATTCAGGCTTCTATGAGGACACAGTATAAAGACAGTACATTTCAGAACCAAGGAGAGCAGCCTAACCTGCATGTGCTACTGATGTCAGTTTAAATGAGACTGTTCCTGGTGGCAGTATCACATTGGGTAACACAGTTTTCATTTTCTGACCTCAGCAAATGCTCTAATTTGTCTGCACAGGAAAAGTGTCTTGTGGAAAATCATCACAAAAGAAACACACTAGCAGAGGGAGTTTGGTTTCATATACAGCCACCTTCAGAAGGGCTTGACCCTCAGGAGCAAAAAATACTTCAGCCCCCCAACCCCACAGGTTCTTACATGAAGGGTCACAGCCATCACCACTTCCAACATTGTATCCTAACCTAAGCTTTATGGCTGCAGAGTGAACCAAGCCCATACCCCTTAGCTCAGCCACACTGAGATTACATATTTTCTCACAACTGATAGTTACTAAATAGCTGCTGAGTACCAGGCTCTTGGCTGGGTGCTAGGGATATAGAGTGAAAGTAAGCCATTGCTCTGCCCTCATAGAGGTCACAGTCTGGCAGTAAAGGAGGCACTAAACAATAGTTCAGTACATAAATACACAAAATTGTGATACATGATATGAAGGGAAACAATATCATGTTTTTAAAAGAGAATAAAAGGGGTGCACCTGGGTGGCTCAGTCAGTTAAGCATCTGACTTCAGCCCAGGTCATGATCTTGAGGTTTATGAGTTTGAGCCCCATGTCAAGCTGACAGCTCAGAGTCTGGAGCCTGCTTTGGATTCTGTGCCTCCTTCTCTCTCTGTTCCTCCCCCACTCTCACTCTGTCTCTCTCTCTTTATCTCTCAAAAATAAATAAAGATTAAAATTAAAATAGAATAAGAAGGGGCAGCCAGTTTACATTGAGTGATTAGGACAGACCTCCCTAAAAAGGTGACATTCCATCTGAGATCTAGAAGATGAAAAAGGGCCGGCCATGTAAAGGCAAGGAGGAAGGGCCATTCTATGTAGAGGAAATAGCAGGTGCAAAGGTCCTTAGGCAAGAAGAAGTTTAGAGCTGAAACTGAAAGCTGAATGGAACTAAAATCTAGTAAGTAGAAGAGAGGTGTTCAAGATGCAAGCATAGAACTAGAAGAGGCCAAATGATTCTTGTGGGCTATCCTACAGAGTTTGAACTTTATTGTGAAAGCAATAATAAAACAGTGAAATGTTTTCTTGAATTCTCAGGAAATTCAGATACAGCCACTTTCACCCTCTGTTGAGAGTTTCCAGGTTAGGAAATGCTTAAGGAAACCAAGAGGCAAACACCTCCTGTTCATCCCCCTGTCTTCCAAGGTAAACATATTTACTGGCCAACTTCCTTGTCATTAGGGGCCAGCCCAGATGCAAAACCAGTCTCCATGGACTGAGCTGGGAAGCTTCAGACTGCATTTTAGACCCCCAGGCAGATCCAGTCGGCTCTTTTTCCCTCCTAGACTTGTCTTCTCTGAGTCTCAGGTGTCTCAGCTAAAAAATAGGATGACGATAAAAGAATTTGGTTCATAAGGTTGTTTGGGGGTAGTAAATGAAATCATGTATATAAAGCACTTACCACATCATTGGCAGTTAATATGTTCCAGTTAAATGTTCCCTCGAGCTAGAGATAGATACACATTGAGCCTGGGAAAAAACAAACCCCTTTCCCCACTCCCGCTACTCCACAAAGCTCCTTTAACAGTACTTAATTTACTGGGTTGTCCTCACAAAAGCAGTGATTAGAGGTGGAATGCCTTCCGGAGTTGGTAAGAAAACATGCCCACAGTATGAGGACACTGCCCTAACACAGGGTTCATGTCCTTATTTCTCCAACTGAAGGCAGGATTGCTGTAGGGGAATGATTGAGAATTTAGGCACCTTACTTCACTGGCTCTCAGTCTCCTTGTATGAAAAATGGAAATGATATCGATTACCTCATGGTGGATGTGAGCAGTCGATGAGATGATGAATGACTGGCACCTGGAACACAGGGCTCAGAGAAGAATCACGGTTCTTTTCTCCCTCTCTGCTCTTCTTTGGACTGCTTTCTAAACGGTGGTTAAGTGTCCCATCTCTCCCTTCTCTACCAGTTGCCAGAGACATTCAGGTGTGTAGCAAGGGCTTTCAAGGGATTGATTTCTTTCTATAGAAGCTCAGGCAAAGCTGGGGACTCCCTCCTGTTCCACCTTTTCTTTGGTACTTAGAAGTCCCTCTCCCCCACCCCCACCCCATTCCCTGAAAGATACGAAGATCACAGTTTGGAGCTTCAGTTGGGCTCTGTGCTGTCACATGGACTTTGGCAAGCTCACAAGTAAGCAGAAGGATGGTAGCAACTTGGGGTCATGGGAAAAGTACTGGATTTGGGAGTTAGAGGACGTGAGCATCAGACACCTAGATCTTTCTTGGCAGTGGTATTGAGCATCAGTTTCTTCATCTGTGAAAAGGGAACAATAGTACCTGTCTCATTCGTATTACAAGCTTATTGTGAGGCTTGAAGAGGATAAGTAGGCATGACAGCTTCTGCTGTTGTTCATTATTGCTGCTGGTCTCAGGCAGGGACCTAGTCTACTTACACAAAAGCCAGACACTGTTGGAGGTGTTCAGAGAGAAGCAGAGGGCATAAGCTTAGTTCTGTGCATTGGGCATTTCTGTTCTCCTGGAAGAAGTAAACTTTTTGAAATATTCTCATAATTTCTCACCTCTGGGAATGGCAACATCCTAACCAGCTCTGTAGAAGCACATCTAGACTCACCCTCTACTCACTGTCCCTGGGCAGTCATCAGGTCTAATGTATTAAATGAGAATAATCAGTCATTATGAGCATTTGCCATGTATCAGGGGTGGTTCAAATGCTTTACATGGACCATTTCATTCCATTCATAGAACAACTACTATGAGGTAGTTGCTTTTATTATTTTCAATTTACAGATGAAGAAAGTCAGGTACAGAGAGGTTAAGTAACTTGTCCAAGATCACAGAGCTGGTAAGGGATCCAGGTAAGCTTTGAGTCCTTGAGGTTGGCTCTAGAGCTTTTGTGCAAAATCAGTGCAGTGATGCTCTCCCAGTGTGTCTGCCACCATCCTCTCTTGCTGAGATTTCTTCAGCATCTCTCAGGTGGTAAAACTGCCCTGGTCTTACCCTTCTCTAAACCATCCCGCACACAGCTACCAGAGAACTTTTTCCAAAAGACAACTCTGACCACATCACTCTCTACTCAAAACCTTTCAAGGGCTCCCCATTTTTCCACAGGTTGAAGTCCAGGCTCCTCCAACTGGCCCATAAATCTCTGGGTGGCTTGGCTCCTGCTTGCCATGCTTCAGCCTTTTTCCCACTGAACCCTGTTCATCTTATACTCAGGGACACTATGTGTTCTGTGCCATTTCATTCCACTGCATGTTGGTGTGTTCAATTCCTTATTCTTCCTGACATGTCCCTCATCACTGAAAAACTCCTACTCACCCAACTCTGATATGAAGCCTGCCCTGGTCCTTCATCTCTGCTTCCTGAGCACCTTGGACTTGTTTGCGTTACAGTGTCTGTCACCTTGGAATGCAATAACTTGTCTGCAGACCTATATGTCCCAACAGGCCATGAATTCCTGAAGGCAGGACCCCCTTCAGCTCTCCAACACCCCTCACCAGGCCCATACAGTACAGCATTAACAAATGAGCGCTGAAAATATCTCCAGGTGTGAAAAACTGTTGCTCGTACTATGGTGGCACAATACCAGATGACAGTGCCCTCAAGACTCCAGCCTATCACCTTGGCTTCCTCCAAGAACAGCGCCTCAGCAGCTCCACCCTTGTCCCTGCTGTCCTCTCCATTGACACCTAAACATAGAAGTGCTTGAAGTCAGCATCTGAACACCCCCCTCACCATTCATCTTTCCTTTCTCACTCTCCCAGGCTCCCAGGCTCCTTCAGACACTGCAGAAGAGAGCTCACTGCTTCTAATACCAACCCAGAATAGGCAGGGTCCATTCTTGGTCCACCTTCTGGACCACTTGCTTTTCCTCCTAGATTTAGTTAAGATAAGGCACAGAATTTTCAAGATATGCTTTTAACACTAGGCTCTGAGCTTCTCCAGGGCATCGTAGACCCCTTGGAAGTGTTTGTGGTTTGAGTGAGTGAGTGAATGAATGAATGAAGGAATGAATGACTTGTTGAGTCATTCCTTCTGGGAGATTTTTTGACTCAGTTCTTCCATCAAGACAGAGCTAAGAGCAGCCCTGCTAGGTCAGGTGAGTTAGGGTTCCTGAAAACACTGTGCACTACATACCCTGTCTGGGGGTGCAGGAAAGTTGTTCCTTCAGGACTTCCCAGGGCACAGGATGCCTCAGGGCCAAGCCTCAATCAGCAGGAGGAGATGCCGGAAAAGGAGCAACATTTTCCTTTGGCCCGAGACTGGAATTCCAATTCTCCACTTGAAAGGGAGCCCATCATCTGACTTATCTCTGCTCCAGCCCTCAGGGCACACCTGAGAGGCTGCCAAGGAACCTGCCAGGTGTTTTATTTTTCACATTGGTGTGTAAATGACGTCTAGCTGCCTTTCCGGCCAGAGGGAGGTTTCTGCTAATTCAGGCTCTGGAGACAGTTCTCTCAGGCAACCTGCAGCCTCAGCGGTGAGGTTTATCTGATTGTGCATGCAGTCCCACCTCCCTGTTCTGCTTCAGGAGGCTTTGCTATTTATTGCACACCCCACAACGCACGAGCTGTCACCTCTTCTCTGAAGCTTTGCCAGCCACGTGGCTCACAGCCCCCACTAGAGCCCCCCTCTCCTGGACTGCATCACCCACACTAACTGAACCCAGTACCCATCAGCTTTTGCTTCCTGACAATCACCCCACAGCTTGTGAGCTCAAAACAACAAGCATTGTGAGCTCACAATTGGGTGGGTGGCTGTGCTGGGCTTGGTTGGGGTTCTTCCTACAACTTCAGTCACCTGTCAGCCAGCTAGTTTCTGTCAGTGTGGATGCAGAGCCACTGAGCCACATAGCTTTCATCCTGCAGCAGGTTAGCCTGAGTGTGTTCACATGACAGAGGCAGGTTCCCAGACGAGGGCAGGAGCTGCAGGGCTTCTTGAAGCCAAAGCCTGGAACAGGCACAACATCCCATCTGCCCCATTCTACTCGTTAAAGCAAACCACAAAGGTTGGTGCAGATTCCGGAGTTAGAGAAACAGGTTCCACTCAAAGGGAGAAGCTCTTTGCATGGCAGAAGGGATGCATATACAGAGGGAACAAACCATCTAACAAGAATTCTGTCATTGCTGTTCCATTATTCCAATGTGAACCTGATAGTGGGTCTGGGGCTAAAATCTGGGAACACGGGTTCCAAGTAAATGTCAAGAGAAAGTCTAGTGTTTAGTCTACAGTTTATGCTTTGGAGCCTTCAGACCTAGACTTGGATCCTGTCTCCACCACAAACTCTTAGTGTAAACCTTGGGCAAGTCAGTTGCTCCTTTGAGCATTCCTTTCCTCTTCTGCAAAATAGGGATGTTAATAATTCCAATCTCACAAGTTGCTGTAAGGATCAAATGGCAGAGGAATGGGTGCAAACACCCCTAGCATAGTGTCTGGCACAAAGTAAACGCTCAGTGAAGGTGGCTTATATTATTAGTGTTATCATTAAAAACAACACTCACTATTTCACCTGCTATAAACTCAAGTGATGGAATCCCCTCCCAAATTCTTATACTGTGAGTTCCTCAAGGGCATAGACTGTATGTCCAAAAATATTCACTACAGCTTTGTTTATAATAGGAAAAAAACTGAAAGCATCATAAGCATCCAACAATAAGGGGTTGGTTAAATGAATTATAGTATACCTACCCAAAGGATTGCAGTGCAGTCATTAAAAATGATGTAGGGCTAGGTGTGTTAACTTTGAAACCTGAACATGATGTATCGGCAAGTGTAAAAGAAGGTTCAAAATAGTACATACAGTACAAAGCCATCCGTTTACAATATATTTATGTGTAGATAGACACATTGACGTCTTGGTGGAAAGATATAAAAATATGAATGTGTCTGTATGTGTTGAGATTATAGGATTTTTTGCCTTTTATCCCAGCTTTTCTAATTTCTGTACAATGAAATGTACTACTTCACTAAATTAAAAAAAAATTGCAACAGGAGAGCCACTCTAGGTCACCATGAAGGCAAGCTTCAGAGACATGGCTATGTGTTGGGCCTTGAACTTGCCATTCAGAATTCTGGAGCCTGTTGCTATGAGGCTCCTCCAGGAGGCTCTCGGCTGTGCTCCCTGGGGCTCTTCAGAGGCTCCTGAGTTCACTGCTGACCCCACTGTGTAGCTTCTTTCCCCTGGGGGCACCCAGAGCTGCATCTGTTTGTCTCTCTTCTCTGTGTTGCTCACAAGACTCCTGCAGTTCCTATAAAGTAGGTGTTGGAGGGAGAGATGGGGTGGCTGTCCTCAGAAGTTGCCCCATCTCCAACCAAACAGGCTGGGAAATAGAAGGAGAAGGGTTGGTGTCCACACTGGCAGCCCAGGCAATGGCAGGGGATGGGGGCTGGAGGGCTAGATATAAGGAGGTCCTGCCTTTAGTGCCTGGGCCCAAGGGAGGATGCCAGTCAATGCCATCACCATTAGCAAGACAGAAACCTGAAAGGGAAGGAAACAGCACTCAACACCCTATTTAGATGGGCAGACCCCCGGGGCCTTCGCAGAAACAAATGGTTCACTCTGGGCAGCCCTGTCTTTCGCCATCTCACTTAAATCTCCAGAGGACTTTGTTCTGGGGTTCTATGCTCTCTTCTGGGCCCTGAAGCACCTCCATTATGTCCTTCCCTTCCTAACTGAGCTACTTCTTCCTATAGGAGTCTTGTGGGTCAGTTTATCCTCTTAAGAGTGCTGAAAGCAAAATTAACAATTCCAACCACTTGTGCATGAGGAGATTTGATGCTTTTTACCAAAAAGATATTTGTCACATCAGGAACAGACACGCACGGGAGAAGGTGGGTTACCTTCATGAAGCAACGATGGCTGGATCCCAGCAAATGGAAAAGATTTGGAAGTAGCTGCTAAAATGGCAAGATGACCAGAAGCTCAAGGGGCACGAGAACCAGAGAATTAAGATCATTGAAGGAAATAGGAATTAGGGGAATAATATTCTGATTTTCAAAATATTTAGGTGAGATATTTCCTTGATATCTCTGGATGCATGAAGAAGGTAATTTCCCTGGCTACTCAAAGAGAAGCTTGGTGGATATGGCATCCACCCTTGAAAAGCCAAAATGCAAATGTTTGTGGGTGTGTGTGGATGTGCTTTTAAGTCACAATATTGTTAATCATAAGGAAATTTAGGAATCAAGGCAAACTTTCTCTCACCCCCATTTGATAACCATAAAGTCAGGCTGCCTGTGAATTACCAGCCATCATTCTTTTCTTTTCCAACTCTTGTAATTGGGGTAGAATGACTCTGTTAAACAAGCATGCCTCCAGAACTTGTGCTAAATTACAGCCCTTTATAAATTAGGCAATAAATCGGAACATGTTTCCCCACCTGGTATCCAAATTTAGGAAATCTGATTTTACATGAGCCACCAAGATATACAGCAAAGCCCAGGGTTCTGTGGTTTTTACAGGTGCTTGGGAGGTGTGTGGTGGTGGTGGAGCCTCTGTGCTTTGCTGTAACTGCTGAGATATCACTTATAACTCCATTGTTTATTACTTGGCCTTGGACAAGTCTTCTTGTCTCTCCATGTGTCTCAGTATTTTCATCAGCAAAATGGGAGCAATAAGAGCACCTGCCTCATAAGGTTGTCAAGAGGTTTAATAAGATTATCTGTGTAAAGTTCTTAGAATGCCAGCTGGCAGAGAGGGGCTCCACAAGCATTAACATCCCCGACTACTATGACTGAAGTTCGTAAACTTCCAAGAGCATGAAGTCATCCTAGTACAAGAGCCCTTTTGGAGCAACACCACGCAAATGTGGCATTGGTGAGCTCTCTCTCAGACAAGGTAGTCTCCCTGCCACAGATGTCCATCTTAACCTAGCTTGGGTTACACCTGACTCCCTGCCCAGCATCATTCCTGCACCCTTAGAGCTGGACATGGCTGGAGGAAAACTACAAATTGCGCTGATTGCTCTCCCTCTGTTTATGTCCTCAAACTCAAAGAGCCCCTTAATGTGATCTGGGAATTATCCTCCATGCTCCTGGCTTGTGTTGTCTTCAGTCTCCTAGAAAGCTTTTTCACACCTCCTTCCTTCTCCTCCTCACCCTTAGCTATAACCTTGCTTCCTAGTTCCTTGAGAAAATGGAGACACTCAGACGATAGCTTTCACAGGCTCCCAATGTCTTGGTTAATGTCCTGATTAATTTCTGAGTCTTTGCCAGTAAGTGCTTCCTGCCCTCCTGTTGACCTGCACCTGTTTCTATCTTAGACCTGCACCTGTTTCTATCTTAGGCCAGCTCCCACCACTTGGGCACTGGCCCTTGTCCCTTCTGGCCCCAAGAGGATAGCTGTCAACATGAAAATACCTTCTGTTTCCCTCATATCAATTTCCTTTATCTTTTGACCATGCTCAAAAGCATTCAATGATTGATTAGGAAAAAAAAAAAAACCAACCACTTCTATTATATCTCTTTCACCCTAGATACTGCCCCATTTCTCCACTCCCCTTTACAGTGAACCTTTCCAGAAGAGTTGCCTGCATTTGCTCTTTCTACTTCCTCTCGACCAGCTTCCACTCCTGCGCCTCCACTAAACAGCTCTTGTCATGGTCACCAGCGACTTCATGCTGCCCAATCCAAGGTGGGGCTCTCAGGCCTCCCGCTTCTCAGTCTCTCAGCTGATCAGTCCATCCTTCCTGAAGCTCTTTCTTCTCTTAGTTTCAGATCCTCCTCTTGCTGTATTAGACAAGAAGTCTTCCCAGGCTGCTTTGCTGGCTCCTTCTTACCCCTCTGGCCTTTCAACACTGAAGGAAGGGCAACCTCAAACTTCTTCTCTCCTCCATCTGAACTAGGTTGTTTTATCTTGTCTTGTGGCTTGAAATACCATGTCTAGGCTAGACTCCCAGATGTGTATCTCCAACCCAGACACTACTATTGAACATCTAATGGATGTCTATAACCTAAAAGTATGCAAGATTGAACTCCTGATAGCCCTCCCCTATACTAGCTCCTCTTAAAGTCTTTCCTATTTCTGAAAATGGCATCTTGATTCTTCCAGCTGTTCAAGTCCCACATCTTGGAATGATCTCAACTCCTCTGTCTATCCCTCCTATCCAGTTTGTCAGCAAGTCCTGGTGGCTCTCATTTCAAAATCAAGCCGGAATAAGACTATTTCTCACCACCACTGATGCTACCAACCTGGCCAAAGACATTATCATCTCCTAGACCTGGATTATTTCTGTAGTTTGTGTCCCTGAAAATTACATGTGCTGAAAAGTAATCCCCAGTGTGTTGATAGTAGGAGGTGGACTCTCTGGGAGGTGATGAGGTCATGAGGGTGGAATCTTCATGAATGGAATTAGTGTCCTTATAAGAAGGAGCTTCCTTCCCCTTCCACTAGGTAAAGATACAGCAAGAAAATAGCTATCTATGGGGGCGCCTGGGTGGCTTAGTCGGTTGAGCGTCCAACTTTCGCTTGGGTCATGATCTCATGGTTCATGGGTTCGAGCCCCGCGTCGGGCTCTGTGCTGACTGCCAGCTCAGAGCCTGGAGCCTGTTTCAGAGTCTGTGTCTCCCTCTCTCTGACCCTCCCCTGCTCATGCTGTCTCTCTCTCTCTCCTAGAAATAAATAAAAACATTAAAAAAATTTTTTAAAAAAAAGAAAATAACTATCTATGAACCAGAAAGTGGGCCCTCACCAGTCATCCAGTCTTCTGGTGCCTTGACTTTGGACTTTCCAGTGTTTGGAACTGAAAGAAAGAAATTTTTGTTGTGGATAAGACATCCAGTTTGTGCTACTTTTATATATATATATGTATATATATATATAGCAGCCCAAACTAAGACCACATTTTAAAAATTAATTATTGAAGTATAATTAACATACAATATTAATTTCAGGTGCTAAATGTTGATTGGACAATTCTATGCATTACTCAGTGGTCACCACAATAAACGTAGTCATCATCTGTTACCATACAACATTATTGCAATCTTATTGACTATATTCCCTATGCTGTACTTTTCATCTCAGTGACTTATTTAGTTTACGACTGGAAGTCTGTACCTCTTAATCCCCTTTATCTATTCCATCTATTCCCCCCTCCCTTCGAGCAACCAGTTTGTTCTCTGTATTTGAATCTGTTCGGTTTCTGTTTGTTTTGCTTTGTTTTTTAGATTTCATATATAAGTAAAATTATATGGTATTTGTTTTTCTCTGACTTATTTAGCTTAGCATAATATCCTCTAGGTCCATCCATATTGTTGCAAATAGTAAGATCTCATTCTTACCATTTGCCATTCTTAATGGCTGAGTAATATTCCATCAAATACATATATGCACTACATCTTCTTTATGCATTCATCTTTTGATGGACATTTGGACTGCTCCCATATCTTGGCCTTTATAAATAATGCTGCAATAAATAGGGGTGAGTATATATTTTTGAATTCATATTTTTATATTCTTTGGGTAAATACCCAGTAGTAGAATTACTGGATCATATGATATTTCTGTTTCTTATTTTTTTAGGACCCTCCATACTGTTTTCCACAGTGGTTGCACCAATTTACATTTCCACCAACAGTGCACAATGGTTCCCAAAAGGAAATAGTTTTGATGAATAACAGTTTAGTAGCTACCACAAAGGAAAAAGTGAGGCCAAATTCTTTGGGTAATCTTGGATAAATTAAAATCACTACACCTTAGTTTTCACTCTCTAAAATATTCTCTCTCCCAATTGCCTTTTTTAATCAATCTTGTTATACCCTTCAAAAAGGTGAGAGTTTATTTATTTGCCCATACTTGCATGGTCTTTCATTTTTCTACTGAATTTTACTGACTGGCCTATCTCACAACCCATGCTAATACCTGAGAAATACTGCTGAGAGGCTTAGAGGAAATGTCCATCATGCTACACTATTATTATAGGTCATTGGGAGGGTCTTGTACAAAGGTGACAGCATATCCAAGGGTCTTGAAGCAAGAGAGAGCCCAGGGTAGCTAAGAGTATCTGTGGCCTGGAGGCTCCGTGTAAGGGCTCTGGTTTCAGGCTGCCTGGGTCAAACTCTCAAGTCCTCCGCTGACCTGTATGTAGGCTTCGACAAGTCACATAATGTCCAGGGTTGTTTTAATTTTTGTATGATAGAGGCGTTGGTCTCATAAGGATGTTGTGAGGACTGAATGTGATAACACATCTAGAGCACTCAGAACTGTGTTTGGCATGTTCACTGTTATTATTGTTAATATATCACCACTATTTTATCATAATTATTAATCATTCTTTGTCTAGGTCTGTGGTTCAGAGAACTTATCCTTCCAGGCTGTTTCTACCTTTCTAATCCAGTGCCCAGATGGCAAAAATACAGCCCCCTGGGGCTGATTGCATTTTTCTTATAGATGGGGCAGCTCAATTGAAGCCCAACTCGTGGCCTTGTGGCCCAACTTTTTAGTTAGCATGTGTTCTGAGTGCTTGAACTTTGATCAGCATCAGATTCATCTCTCCACTCTTGCCCTGATTTTTCGTAATTGCACTTGCTTTGTGCAGCTTCGGTCAGAGTTATATTCATTGGAGCAATTGTTCTGGAATCCTTACTTTGCCAGGAGCCTCATGTTCACCCATGATGCAGTGGTCTTTAAATCTCAGCTCAGAGTCACACCCAGGAATCTCTCAGGAGCCTTTCAGAATCAAATCCTTGTGAACAAGAAGTTGGCTAGACTCTCTGTTGCTCCCTGTCAGCCCTCCTTTCCCAGGCAGAGAGACATCCTTCATTACTCCTTTGGGACCTGCTCCAGACAGCCAGAGGTCACTATGATGGCCAGAAGGTCCACCAGATCAGGCCCTCTGGAAACAAGAAATCTCTGTATAGCCAAGGGAATTTCTAGTCCCCTATCTGATGGCCTTTCATTCCAAGAAACATGCAATAAACAGACACTCCAACAGGACAAAGGGATGCTGACAGCTTGTAGAGTTCATTGTGGCAGAGATGTGAGCTCAATGGAGCAGGTTTGCTGCTGACATCTCACTGCAGCATTCACCTACACACAAAAAGGGAATAAGGTTTAACTCTTCATGGATCCCATCTCCAATTTAGCGCTAATTATTCATTCATTTAATCAGTTAATCAAGAAAAATTTAATAAACACTATTAGGTTGCAGGTACTAAGATAGCATTAGGGACACCAGTATAAATAAAGCTGCCTCTTTCTTTGAGAAACCCATGTGTCTAAATACACCCAGATTACATAATAGTATACAAAATGCTGCAGCACAAGTGAGTATCAAGTATTATGAGAACGCAGAAGAGGATGGGGCCCAATTTTGCTTGCCAGGGGATGGTGAGCCAGAGATGACTTCACAGAAAAAGGGACAGAGCAGTCTTGAAGAAACAGAGTTGGGAGTATGTTAATAAGGTTATTTTGGTTGCAAGTAACAAAAATGGACTGATTGGTTTTAACAAAAGACGGTTATTGTAAGGGCCCTGGCTGTTTCAAGGAATCCAAAGGAGATATAAACAAGTAAATCTCAAGAACAAGAACGACAAGACCCCAGAAGTTTGGGAGACCCTGGTGGCAGGAATCTATGAGTTTCTTTTCTAGAGAGCATACATGGACAAAACCCTCCTCCACCAACATCTCTATCCATGGGTGTCTCATTACAAAATTCCAGATTCCTAGAAGCATCTGGTCACCCCACTTGGAGTCAGAGATCCATTCCTGGTATATTTAGCTGGACCAGAAGATAAAGCTCAGCTAGTTTAGACCCATCCACTAATCCAGGGCAGTTCTATAAGAAGAGACGTCACCATGGGCTTAATGTCCAGCATCTCCCAGGAGATGGCTACTGCAATGAGACAGGACATTTGGTTGGAAGACAATGCATTGAAAAATGCATTGAGTCATGGAGGCAAAAGGGTTGTGGTGTGATTGTAAAGAAACAAGTTTGGGGTGACTTTCTTTGTGCAGTCTGTGCAATCGTTATTATATGCACAACAAGTGTCCATTAATCATGTCATATTTTGTATGCATGAAGGGAACCTATTATTTACAGTCTTTTAGTTAAGGTTTGTTGGGTATCCTAAATAAGGCATTTGTCAGAAACCTATGAGGGGTGATGAGGGTCACAAATTGAAAGGTATGTAAAGAAGAAATCACACTTGGAAGTGGCAGGACCCAGACATCTCCAGGAAATCTTGGTGGCAGACATCTCTCTGCCTTCCTCTGGTGACCACCACTGGAATGAATGGAGTCAAATGGTGTGTAGTATATCAAATAAGGTTTATAGTGAGTTGGTGAACTGAGATCTTGTCACAATTTAAAGGATAAACATTAAAAAGTGACTCATCTGCACATTTGACACGTCTGTCTGTCTCCCTCCCTCTCTTTGCTGCCCAATGTTCTGGGCATCCCCATTTTCTAACACCTTGGTTTCTTTTTTGAGAATTACCTCCTTTTGGCAGATCCTTTTGCTCAGTGTCTTGGTATAGTCAAACCAATGAATAAAGCTCATCTTTTCAGACTCTGTCTCCCTAAACTTTGAATCCTGAGCAAGGGCACAGGGTGAAACATAGTGTTCTTAGTGAGAGTTTTAATCCAGATGTTGGCTTCCCAGCACAGAAGCTGCAGGAGTCCCAGGAGGATGCTCCTGTGGCTGATCTTACTCTACTGCTCTGGTTCAGACAAGGACATGCCTAAGACTGAGGAGCAGTGAATCAGATCCCCCCGCCCCCCGCCCCCCGCCTCCATAGTCATTGGAAGCCTGTATTAGGGGAAAAGGAAGGCTGAAAATCACCCTCACTCAGGAAAGCAGTATCCTGTCCTTATTGGCCATGATAAGGAAATTAACTGGAACATTTTGGAGTTTTGGTAGCAAGGAGCAAAACAAAATTGTTTAGGGGTTCATGCCAACTGGCCACCATTTATAAAACTACTGTAAGTGTTATAGAGAGAACCCATGGGTGTTGTTTTGAGGTCAGTTCAGTCAGGCATCCATTCTTATTGAACAGGGCATCTACTCTGATTGGTCAGTACAGCACTCTGATTAGCTGGCACTAGTGCCATGTTAGCTGGTAAATATTTTGGATCTCGCCTGTATTTACTATGTCTAAAGCACTCTGCCAGGTGCTTCACTGATCTTCAGAGACTTCATTTAACATATATTTGTTAGGCATGAGCCTTACTTTATGGATTTTATTTATCACTTACCCCTCCCCCACTTTATAGATGGAGGAATGGGAGGTCAGAGAGGTTGGTTCCATATCACTTAGTAGTATGACTAGTGAGTGCTGGACTCAGATTTTGAATCCAGAACCCACACTCTTCACTACTTGGTTATCCTACCTCAGTTACCCAAGATAAGTCACTTGTGCAGAACAGCCCTCACTCTGAATTTATGACTCTTTGAACCATGGTTTGAAATGTTATTTATACCTTAACTGTCACTTAATCAGGGTGGCAAATTTAGGGAACACAGGTGCAGGTGGAATTTTCGAGTACTAGAGAAACTATCTTTCAACCAGGGGGCTGAACTACAATGATGATTTTCAACCTTTATTCTTAACCAGTGGATCATTTTGTTCAAATGCAATTATATATGGAAGTTCAATGCTAAAAGCACAGGGGCTCTGGGGGTTGCAGTGTAAAAACTTCCCCTGGCTGCGATGCTCTCCTAAATGAGGTGAGCTGGGGTAGCAGGAGTTAGTACTCTCCTTCTTGCATACAGTGCTCAGCATGAGCTCTGGCTTGGTATCTGGTACCTGGGCTGGTATCTGCATGCCCCAGCCCTGCACATCCTGACCCAAGCAACCAAGTAACTGGCCCCTTAGCCCTTGGGAAGCATGGCCTGGGATTAGTTTCTGTGATGCTATCCCTATTCCTCTATTCAAGCTTCTGCCTCCATTTCCTTCTTTCCCCAACAGTTACTACTGACCTGGGAGCCTTGTCCTAAATCCCAGCCTACTCATCTCAACCCCAACACACTGCTCAGGCCTTTCTAGGACCCTGTCCTGCCCCCCTTTTCTCACCTGCTCCTCTGAACAGACTCTTGAATCATACAGTGTCACAGAATATGTGGTTGGGTCCTCCAAAAGTCGATCCTGAAGATCCATGTGAAGGTGATTTATTATGAAGTATTTCCAGGAAAATTTAGCAGGGGAGTGGGAAAGTGGGACAAACGAAGGAAGAATCCAGGCAAGATGTAACCTCAAGCAAAATCCTATATAGGGTAACTTGGGCTTATTTCTGTATGGGCACTCTGAAGACAACCCAAGTCACACCTCAGAGCTGCCCTAATCAGGGCAAGGGAGCTGGTGTTTATAGCCTTCTGGGTGTCTGTGTGCACAAGTAAGTGAGCCCCTGTGTCCCACAATATCCCTTTAACAAAGACAGAGGAACTGGAGGGGAGCAAACACACCCTGGTCTGGGTATATTGAAATGGCTCAGGGATCTGGGGAGCTGGAGCAGAGCTGTGAGGGCGTGTGCCTCACACACTGTGGATGTTACCCCTCATTAGCTGTAGATTCTCTGCTGTAATCTACAGTCTCGATGATTGACTTCCCTAGGTATGAAGGTAGCCAGACTCTGTTTACTGCCTACTCAATACACATTTCTTCCTTCTTCCTTGCCCACTGAACTATGACTTTGTTCAGAACAACAGTGTGCCCAGTCCTTGGAGATGAGCCATAATCAGTCTCTAATCCAAATGTGACAATACTAGTCTTAGCTTTCCTGGAAATTAGCACTGGCCTATGGACTTATTTGAGTTGTGAAATAATAAAAAACAAATATATAGTGGTCTCTGTCCCTGGTTCCTGGCCCAGAAGCTCCTAAAGCCCTTGGAATGCCCTGGGGGATAGGAGCCTCTTTTGTTCTAATGAGGTGACTCTTGGTGGGCTCTGTATGGGGGCCAGTCACCAGAAAGATCAAGTCATGATTAGAAGCTAGAGACTTACAACTCCAACCCTATCTTCTGGTCTTCTGGAAAAGAGAGAGGGGTTGGAGATTAAGTTGATGATTGATCATGCCTAAGTTATGAAACCTCCATAAAACCCCTAACGTATGGGGTTTGGAGATCTTCCAGGTTGGGAACACATTCATATGCTGGGAGAGCAGTGTATCTCAACTTCATGGAAACATAAGCTCCTATACTCAGGAGCCTTCTGGACCTTGCCCTCTGTATTTCTTCATCTGGCTGTTCTCCTGTACCTTTGTTGTATCTTTCATTTTATAATAAACCAGTAAATGTGAGTAAGTGTGTCCTTAAATTCTATGAGCCATTCTAGCAAATTATCAAACTGAAGGAGGGAGTCATGGGGACCCTGATTTATGACTGGTTGGTCAGAAGTACAGATACCAACCTGGGACTTACAATTGGCATCTGAAGTGGTGAGGAAGAGTCTTGTGGGACTGAGCCCTTAACCTGTGGCATATGATGTTACCTCCATATAGATAATGTCAGAATTGAGTTAAATTATAGACACTTGCTAGTGTTGGGGAATTGTTGATGTGTAGAGAGACCCTGGACATTGGGAAGCAGGAATAAAGTGTGGTAGTGTGACAGTATAGGAGAAACACAGGAGTGAGTTTTTCTTGTACATAGGCCAACTGGACATACATGGAAGTCTGTTGAGTGGTTCTGGGAAGACTTCTACTTCCTGGTAATAGGGGAAAGGCAGGTTTATGCAGTTTCTCCCTTTCCCCCCTTCATCCTTCTTCTTAACTTGAGCATTACTATGTCCAGAGCTGCAATGGTCATCTTGTAATCATAAAGCAAAATGCAAAGATAAAGACCAAGAGCATTTCAAAGGCTGAAAGCACTTCTTACATCATCCAGCTGTTAAGCCATTTCCAGAAGTTTCCCACCTCTAGGCTCCTTGTGGTGTGAGAAAAACAAACTCCTATTTGTTTGAACCACCTTTAACCAATTTTTCTGTTGCTTGCAGCTGAATGCATTCCTGAGACTGCACAGGAGACTGTGGGAGTCCAGCCTGACTTCTGCATGCCCCTATCAGTGCTATACAAAGAATAGATGGTGACCTCTCTGGGATGCCTGTCCCAGAGCACAGCCACCTGCTTGGTCCTGGTCCCATCTGGCCCTATCTTCTTACTGTTCTGGGTAAATCATAAAAATGCAAATCTCTTGTAATCAGTCATGAATGAGGAATAGTCGAGATGGACCAACAGAGTTAGGAAGCAGAGCTTGGCAAGATTCTCTGAGAAACAGATAGGGAGAAATTCTTTTATGTGGTGTTTATTTTTAGGCTTGTAGGCAAAGACAGAGCCTGCATAGACACTCCAGAACTATGACAATAATATTGATTTAAAGATACAACTATAAATCCAGCTGCCATTTATTGAGCATCCACTATATACTTGGTGTTTTATACTCACTATATCATTTGCAGAACCACTTGGTGATGTGATTACTATCTCATCCATGTTTCAGATGAATCCTGAGGCTCAGAGAGGTAAGGTAACTCACCTAAGCTCATTTATTTAGAAAGGGGCCAAGTCCAGATGTGCCTGAGTGGCTCAGTTAGTTAAGCATCCAATTCTTGATTTTAGCTCAGATCATGATCTCATGGTTTGTGAGTTCAAGCCTCTTTTTGGGCACTGTGCTGACAGTGTGGAGCCTACTTGGGATTCTTTCTCCCTCTCTATTTGCCTCTCTACTGCTTGTTCCCCCCACCTCTCTCCATCTCAAAATAAATAAGCTTTTTTTTTTTTTAAAGAAAGGGGACGAGTCTGAAGACATGCCCTGCCTGTCTGACTGCAGTGCCCATGATGGGAGCAGGGCATCAGCAGGTGTGAGATGCTTCAGTGAGGTCAAATGTGGGCAGAGGATAGGAAAGGTGGTATCCAACCCTGGCCTGTGTGAACTTCACTGCACATCATCCAGGCTCCACTAGACATCCTTCTACAGCCCTGAAATGATGGCCAGTTCTGATGATGACCAATCCAGATGCTCCACATCAGCACCAGCCTTTAGTCTTGACTCTCAGAACTGCCACTCCTCACAAAACAAATGTTCCTGTAAAGTGTGCCCAAGTCAGGCTTTGACAAGTCATTCACCTGAGGAATTTTGAGTCTTTCCACCCACTGGCATTCTTAGGCAAGCTTCCTGGGAATGCATGAACCCTGCTCCCTTTCTGTGTCTGGCTTGTATGTTTCTGGGGGCATCTTTATTAGATTACTCCAACTAAGAGCAAAGTCAGTTTGGACTTCCTAAGACCAGAACCCTGGAGACTCCCTTCCTGGCTGGTAGTACTTTCAGGTCTCCTAGACCCCTTTACCTGTTCATGTATCTCTCCCTAAACTGCTGCAAGTGCTATAGCTAATGGCTTATAACTGTGACCTTCTCTGGGCATTTAGCATCTGTGGTTGATAGGAACCTCCTGGCCTGGAGAAGTCTGGGATGTTACACTCCCTCCTCCAGAGTTGTCCAGTGACTTAGTTGGCTGACATAAGAGCACAAATACCTGGCCCCTTTGTCTCACTGAACGACCACACTGTGATGTGACACTCCAGAGCACCCTTTGGGTCAAGCAAGATTAAACTTTACCCAAGGCCACAGACTTTCTAGGCTCTTTCCCCTTCCCTATCCTGCTTCCCTCTTCTGTTTATAGGATTTCCTAAAGAGCCTTCTCTCAACAAATAAGAGATTTTGCATCCAAATCTCTCAGGCTCTATTTCTAAGGCATCAGACCCAACACAGACACTGTGCTAAGACCATGTTCTGCAAATGTCATTAAGCCCTGGGTGCCAGTCAGGGACTAGCATGTGAGATCCATTTGAATCTTGTGGCTAGACAATCCCCTAGCCTCACAGCATTATCATCTGTGGTTACACACCTCACAGATGGAACCCTCTCTCCCCTCAAGGCTCTGTCTCCTCCTGCCCTCACATCCCCACACTGCTCTCTGCTCCTTCACCCCTGATCCAGCCTCACAGCTTCCACCCTGCCAGTCTTTCCCAGTCTGATTCCCAAACAGACTTCCCTGCATAGTTGGACCTTTTCCAGAACAGTCCTTGTACCCCCCACCTTAAGAGAGAATGAAATCTCCCCAGAGGCCACTGCTGCCTTTGCAGTCCTCTCAAGTGGAGACTGCTCATTCTGCTTAGGTACAAACACTCGGGTCAGCATTCTCCTCGCTCCTCATGACCACTTCCAAGCCGTTACGCCTCCACCCTCCTATTAGACCAAGTCTCCTTTGTTTGTCACACCATCTGGCTATATCATTAAAACTGGCCAATTGCATATCCTTTGACACAGCAATTCCCCTTCATACAAAAATATTAGTGCAAGATGAAAGGATATATGTAAGAACAATTGTAATGGCACTGCTTGAAACTGTTAGAAAAAAAAAGGAATTGGAAATAATCTAAATACCCATCAAAGGAAGCTGACAAAAAAATTGTAGTGCTGTTGCACAGAGAGCCACCACACCCCTATTAGAAAGAAGCATAGGATTTTTGTCCTGATGTGGGGAGACATGTGTGACATGTAACAGTACATCGAACAGAAAAACTGTAGCAAACATAGTACAATCTCATTTTGATAAAGGAAAAATTATGCATATGTTTTTAAGATTAGAAGGATTATCTTGGGGTGAATGACCCTTGATTAGCAATGTCCCAGCAGCTGTTGGCATAGTTATGGCCAAGGAAGTGCTCAGAAGAGCCACACAATCTCTGGAGTCATAAAGTGAGAGCAGAAGCCATGCAGCTCTTGGTATGATATACTGACACTCGCTTCGATCTCCCAGCTGGGGTCTAATAGGTGGTGGTGAGATTCAATGGCTCTGAACACCTCATTCATAAAGCTTTTTTAAAAAATATTCCTCAAAGTTGCATATAGGATGGAATCCCTGTCTCACCACTCCAGACAGGGGAGATCCATGTGGGACATCTACCCTGAGTGCCAAAACGTCATGAAATTCAAGCATCATTTCCTTCTCTTCCTGTATCAACACCCCCTTCCCAAGTATGAATCAAATCAGTATAGCATCATCTCCTCGCTTCCTATTTCTTGACAGTGGGGCACTGGTGGAAGTGTGTGGGGTAGACACCCATGAGGAGAATGTGAATTTAGGGGGTCAAGGGGGAGATTTTTACTTTGCATCGATTGCTTTTGTAATGTTTGAATTTGCTTCCAGAGTATGTATTATCTTTGTAACAATAAATACAGATTAAAAATAAATGAAAAAAATACTGCTTGACCCATTATACCCACGGTATATTTACCTGAAGCCCTGATGAAGAGGTTATCATCAAGTGTAGTGATGTAGAGGTTATCATCAAGTGTAGAGCAGGAATTCAAGAACTTTGTTTTACTGGGTTCTAAGTCCACCTCTTAGTAGCAATGTGATTTCAGGTAAGTTACTGCAGACTGCATAGTTTGTACCCTGCACAACTCCAGGGGGCACCATTCAAATAGACCACAAGGAGAATGGCACTTGGATGGGTGTGATGCAGTAGCACAGGAAAGTCCTGCCTCTCTGTGTATTGACTTCCTCAGCTGTGAAATGAGAATAATGACAGTACCAACCTTCTAGGCTTATTCTGGGTATTTGGTGAATAACCTATGTGAAGTGCATAAAACGGGTGGCATTGAACATTGTAGATATACAGTGAATGTTGACTATTATTACTATTACCATCTCCATCACCACCATCACCATCATGATCATCATCAAGGTAAGTCCAGGAAAGGGGTCTGTGTCCCTAGGTCCCAAGTTGATCTCTTGGGCACAAACTCCAAGCCAAGCTGTAACTCTGTTTAGATGAAAGACCTTTCCCTTTCCCCAGGAATCAAGTCCCAGTTATCTAATGTTTGTGCTAGAGAACTCTTCTTCAGAAAGGCTGATGGCCTGCAGGCAGTGGGGCTACAGGAGATGGTGCAGATCTGGAACACTCCCTGAAATTGCTACAAGCCAGGAAGGAACTCTCCATGGTCCTGGTTTTATACTGTCCACTCTGACTGCTGTCTCCAACTTCCAACGTTCTGATTATTGGCTTTGCCACAGGCAACCTCATCAAGATGCTTCCCGTTTTAAGACTTTGTCTGAACTCTGATAATGTGTTACCCTTATTAGAAATATTTTCACTTTAAGGGATGCTTAATCCAAGTTAATATAAAATATCTCTGATGGTGGAATTTATAGACCTTTTACAGACAAAATGGGGTATTTTGGACTGAGGGGGCTTCCAAAAAGTGCATCCTACAGCCACATGTAGGTGGCTGTTTCCAGCTGACCCTGAGAAACACGTGTCCCTGTTATTATTGCAAAGACCTTCCTTGTGGTCCTGTAAATATGTCACCTTGAGTCATATATTCAGGAACAGAGAGGAAGGAGATATGCACATATAGCAGAGCCTGTGCAGAGAAGCTAATGGTATCAGATCACATTCCAGAATGCAGCTAATGGGACTAAGAGGCAGGATCCTAGCCTTACACCCTGAAATGATACAGGTGGAGGCAGGAAATGATACAGGTGGAGGGAGTATTAGGTTGTAGGGAAACTTGGAGTTGCTCTACCCATTGATTTCTGTATCTGGCTGGTTACAAAGGAGACGTGGAAAATACAAGAAGCCAAAGTTGTAGGCAGTCTTTAGATCTCAGGCTAGGAGCTGGATGTGACCATTGGATTATCCTGATCCTGGTTGGGTGATGGGGTGGAGGGATGGGACAGGGAGAAAGCTGTCCCATACTCACACCAGGTCATAGCCCTGCAATAGCTCAACTGGCTAGCTCTGTAGGTCTGAGATTTGTCTCCCTAGGAATGAGCTGGCATGCTGTATTTCACCTCCCTGACACCCATTCACTCACTCATTCCCTCCTTCATTTCCCCATCCTTCCCCAGTGCCTGTGACTTCACTCAACATACCTCTCCTATCTGCTACTACAGCTGTCTGACTCCTGAGTCACCAGCCACCCCTCCCAATGCCTTCCTAGTACAGGCAGCAACTAATTAGAAGCATTCTGGTGACTGGAGATTCCCCCATCATCTTCTGTAATATCACTGTATCTGGAATTATTCCATGCCTTGTATAGGTGCTGTGCCTAATCTTTATAGCAATTCAGTGAAGTTTCTTGTTTTAAGACTAAAGGAATAGAGGCTTAATTCTCTTCATCTGTAAAATGGGAAATATAAGACCTACTTTGTTTGATTGCTGTGAGGTGTGGAGATAATATTAGTGTTGTGCACAATATAAGACAAAGTGCTCCACACACTTTGTCTTTGCACCATATCCAACTCTCTTTCTAGACCATAAGCTCCTCTGGAACAGTGCATTTCTTAGTTTTAAACTCACTTTATTTAAGGGAAGTTTTGCTTTTGAATAGGGTCCCCTAAAAAGCTGTGGGTGGAGACCAGCAATTCGTAGAATAAGTCTCTTTCGAGATAACTTCCTTGTTATGGTCTCCCAGCTTAATGTGCCAACTTATTGGGATAGAATGAGAATCCTAATTATCATCATGATAATAATTATTATTTATTGAGCATCAACTATAAGCCTGGGGCTGTGCTGTGCATTTTACAAGCATGGTGATATTTAATTCAAGCAGTGTTGGAGCCAGCCCACATTCAAGGTTGCAGAATAGAGAAAAGAGGTTACATCTGCATACCCCTAACCTCTTCCTTATACTCAGAAATTTATCGACCCCTATCTCTAGGCCCCATTACTCTTGAGGTACATGCCAGAAATATCTTCACCATCCTGCTTTCTTGGCAGCTTAATTGCCCAACAACTTATTTGGAGCCTGCAGAAAACTCAGATCTCCAAGTGCTTCTGCCTCCCTCCCCCTCCTTTCCCAGAATCTCTAGCATTGAATCTGAAACACGCTATCAAACACTTAATTAGATATTGACATCTAGAAATCTATAATAATAATACTAATAGCAGTAACGCTTATTGAGCCCTTACTAACTATATTAGCTCATTTGGCATCATAGCCGCTCTGAGTTAGTACTATTATGATTCCCATTTTACAGATGTGCAAATGGGAGGTTAAGTCATTTCATCAAAATCACCCAAATAATAAATGGAAGAGTTAACATTTGAACTTAGGTGTGCCTCACTTCATAACTAAACACTGTACCCTATGTGTGAGTTATCCAACCTTTCATATACTCAAGATTGCTGTCCTGACAAGAACAGAATTTCTTCGAGAACATGAGCTTTCCCCATGGAGGTAGGCTAAGGTAGTGGAAAAGGTGTGCATTTTCCTTTTGAAGATAGTCATGAACTTGAAACACAGCTTACTAGTTCCTGGCTAAGAAATATGTCTAGAAAAGACAGATATGGACTGTGAATTAGGGTTACATCAAAGAAATAAGGATGAGATATAAGAAACCGGGCTATGATGAGCTGAAAGTTTGGATCCCCAGATAAGAATGTCTGCAAGTAAGTCCTCTGTTCAGAGGCTGGACAAATTGTAGTAAACATTACTAGAACTTCTACAGATCTGATTATTTTCTTCTTCCTGGGAAGCTTTGAAGATAGGTGGTGCCATGTGACTAATTTTGGTAGAGATTGTAAACAGAAATAATGTATGCCACTTTGGGGGCAGTGCAATTAAAGACTCTCTAGCCCTCCCCCCTGCCATGGCAAACGTGTTAAGATACCAGAGTCACAAGATGGAAAGCAATAGACCCTGAACCACTGCTTGGAAGGAACAGCCCTGGAGAACCCCTAAACCTGCTGCAGACTTTGCATAAGTCGAGATCAAATCTTTGTTGTGTTAAGCCACTGATATTTTAAGATTATTTGTTACTGCAGCATAACCTAATTTATCCTGATTAATACTACTGTATAACTCATATACTCACTTGGCCTGATGATTAAAGGGTTGAGAGAAGAATGGCCAGCTGAAGGCCAGGAACTGGCAGTGGATTGAGTGGGAAAGATAAGGTGCAGTCTGATTTCAAGCATAGGGGCTGAGTATCAAATCCTCTTGAGCAAAGAATGAGCAGTCAGGAATGAGCACAAAAAGCAAATGCCACTTTCACCCAAAGGGCCAAAGCCAGATATAGATCACAGAGGAAGAGGGTTGGTTTTGCATGCACTGCACCCCTTTCTCAAGGTCCTGTGCAAGAAGGTGCAGTTGCCCCAACATTTGGCTTCCCTGTAATATAGTGAGCTCCTGGGAGAAAGGTACCAATTCTTGTCCAGGTTGGAGAGTCCCCTCAGCACTTTGCTGTCTTCATCGTGTATCTTGAGTTGAATGGAATTCAAAAGCTTCCTGAGTTACCAAAGAGAAAAGTGAGTCTTGCTTTCTGCTTTCTGATTTATTTCCCTGAGTTTCCTTCCTGTGGTTCTTGAGGTTGCCCTAGACATTTTCTATAGCACAAATTATTTATTCATGACATTATTTGACTAATATCTGCCATCCATTTCACATTTAACCCCATGAGAGCAGGTCTGTGTCCTGAAGATTTCTGGATCCTACTATGGGGTCTGGTCCATATGGTAGGTGCTCCCTTACAGTATTGAATGAATGAGTAAACAGCTGATGTGTGAAATCAAGGTAGTATATCTTTGCTGCTTGTCACATGGATCTGTCTCCTGGGCCTTTATTTGTTTTCCAGCCTTGCTCTTTGCCAGGTCATCAGCAGAGGTCATCTAATACTGACCCTCTTTGTCCTTAAGTCTGCTGACCTCTCTGAATTCTGAATAAAGCTCTTCATTTGAAACTTCTTTGGCTTTTCAGGACAGGAGCAGAGAGAAACGGGCCCTTCATTTAGCTGATTGAACCAACAAAGGAGAAGTTTGAGACAGAAAATGAATATAGATCCAGCTGCAGCAATTAGAGGGGAAATCGATAGAACATCATCAAGAGCATCAGACGCATGTAAGTCGGCCTCTCCAGGGATGGGTTGGTGGAGCAGTGTTCATTTCATTTTTGTTTTCCTAACTTAATCCCCAGCAAGTGAAGAGGGATAGGTGTGGTGGATGGGGCGGAGGTGGGAGGTGCGGGGGAGGGGAGAAGGTGAGCAGGACCGAGGAGGGAGGAACAGGGATCCCTTCTCTTCCTGCTACCACCCCTGTCCATGGCGTGCAAGCCAATGGTAGCAAATTGAACCTCTCACACTGCACTGCTATGAGATTCAAGCAGGTCTAGGTTTGAATTTCTGACCACCATGTGCTACTAGCAAGTTGTACTTGCGTAGGTTACTGCGCCCCGCTGAGACACACTTGACCTGTAAAATAGGCCTTGTGAGCCCTGCTGCATACAGTTGTCATAGGAGTAAACAAAAAAATGTACCCAAAGGCCTGCTAGTAGAATGCTGCTGACGCTTAGTAGATGCTGGTTTCTGTAATGCTCCCTTGCTCAGCATTTTGACCCAGTCAGGGTACTTTTCTACCTTTTCAGCTTCTTCACCTTGTATGAGGCTCTTAGTCTTTGCTTGGACATATCTTGAAGTCTTTAATAACACATAGAGGCTAAAGGCAAAGATTTGAGACTCAGAAAGATCTGGGTTCAAGTACCCTTTCATTTCTTGCTGGCTGTGTGATCTTGAGTATGTTACATACCTTCTCTGTGCCTTAGTTTCTTCATGAATAAAATAAGGAAAACAATAGTACCCATCTTGTAGGGCATGATAATGATTAAATCAGTAAATATGTATGAACTTCGAAGAGTGCCTGGGACACAGTAAGTTTGAGTAAGTGTTGTTGTTAATAAAAGCAATGGAAGCCTCTCTAGTAAAATGCACACAAGCATGCACAGCTTGTACGTGTGTGTATTCTTGTGAAACCAATTCCCAATTCTTATTTAGTGATTCTTTCAGGGTAGTCTGGCCTGGCATCCACTACTGTGCATCACCTGGCCCCTCATCTACAGAATCAGAACTGTGGGTTTATGGAGGCCCCACCTGCTCCTCTGCGAGAGGGAACCTCCAGACTCTCCCACTGGAAATCAAAGCCATGGCTTTCAGCTCTGTCCACTTGAAAGTCCCAATGAGAACTTTGTCTGGCAGTAATTTATGGCAGAGATTCTACTCAGGCTTGAGAGAGAGGCCAGCAGTCCAACCCCAAAGTTCAGAAGCCCAGTGGACTTTGTCTGAGCTGAGTCAAGGTCAACACCCAAAGCATTGGTCCTAGAAGCAGGAATAAGACAGCTGTAGGTGGCCCTGATCATGCCAGGCTGAGAATACATTGTGTGGATCTGTGGGACCCACATAGTGGCTCAAAGCACAGGGAAATTAGGCCAGTCTGGAGAGAGACATGGAGGCATCTTGGTGGAGGGGAGGCAAGACCCCAGCCAATAGAGCTTCCATGATTCAGGAGTTAGAGGCAGAAGGAAACACCAGGGGCTGGGTCAGAAGCCTGTCAGTAGGAACCAAGTACACACCCAAGACAAAGAAGCTGTGGCTTGGGACTTGTGACAGCTATCTCCAACCCATGTGGCAGGTGCGACTCCCTCTCAGGAGTCTCTGAGCCCAAAGGGCTTCTGCCCAACTAGTGGAACCGACCCCAAAGGGCTGACCCATCTTCTCCAGATGCCCATGGAGATGCTTCTCAGGGCTGCCTCTAAGCCAGAGATAGTTGGGAAAGCATGTGGCAGCCTGTGGGGTTAGGAGGACTGACAGCACAGAGTTGGTCTCTCAGATATAGCCATTCAGTTGGCTGATGAGCAGGGAAAATCTAGTTTGACCAGATGAAGCTGCCACCCTCCTCCCAACAGGCAGGCAAACCAGCTATTGGGATGGGCCATCCATGGGGAGCTTTAGTTTGGATTTGTTATATCTAGGGGGGCAATGGAGAAGCAGGAAATGCCAACATCGTCTGGGAGGTCCTACCCTACAGGAGGCAGACAGTGATGTAGTTACTGCATGAGGCAGTGTCATGTACCTTATTAACCACTAATTCCAATGTCTTTCCTTGGAGGTAGTGGAGTGAGAAGAGGAAAGGACTTGAGCATCCACTAGGCCTGGGTTGAATCCCTGCTCTGCCACTTGTTAGCTGTGTGACTTTGGACAAGGGCCTTTACTTCTCTGGTCCTCAAGGTTTTTTAAATCTGTAAAATGGAGGAGAATCATATCAACTCCAACAAGGATCCCATCTTGAGTCTAAGTGCAATTCAGGTATATGTGAAGTGAGCTTACAAGAAACTGGCTGGCATAAGAATTAATGTAACATCTCATCCAACTAGCCAGCCACCCATCCACTCATCCACCCACCCAAGCTTAGCTACAGTTTCACCCTCTGTTCCAGTAGTAAAGGTGAGTCAGTACAGTCTGTATTTGAGGCCTCAAGAGTTTGCGTGGCTGTGCCTTCAGTCCAAGATGAACACAAAATGTCTTTCTGTAGAGCAGCCAACTCTCTACAGTGAGATTGAGGAGAGTCCCTATACAGAGATTCAGGCAAGAGTGAGAGGGAGGGACAGGAATGGGGAAGAGAACCAAGGTGGAAGGTGGCTTCTATGGGGCCACAACCTCAGTTCACAATCAGGTTGCCCTGGTGACAAGGGCATTCTGCTGGTTCCTGTGGGAGCAAGGAATAGGGCTCTCCTTTTTATATGTAGTAAACTTCATGTGAAAGGAGAGAAGTAGAGACAGGGTTAATAATTATGCCACTCACTCATACCTTTAATCAACTCATTATCTGTCCTATTCAGGTTACAGAGATACTTGAGACTCATCCCTGCCCTCAAACCACCAATGGTCTTATACCACCAGTCACTTCACACTGAGCATCTTCTGTGAAGCTCAGGTGAGCATCTCTGGCTATCAGTCCTCAACTTCAAACATAAGACAGGTAGCAGTCTGACTCACTTTGGGGTTAGGGGTCCATCACTGATGGTCAGTACTAACAACTATATGATTTTTGCTGATTCTACCAAATCCAATTATTTTGTTCATGACATTTCATTGTCTAAATACAAAGGTAGTTCTTCGTTAATTCAGGAGATTTAGACAACACATAGCAAAACACAAGGGAAATAAAAACCAGTAAGTAACCACCAAGTGAAACATAAATATTTGAAAAATACATGTTTCTAGGTACACATGCACAACGTTTATGGTGTTACCTATAGAACAATATAGCCTGCATTTCTCACTCATCCATATGTTGTAAACATTTCAGTAAGTATTCTTCTATAACTTCAGTTTAATAGCTCCATAGTATCGTATCATATGAATATTCCATAATTTGTTTGACCAACTGCCTATGGCTGGATATGCAGATTATTTCCAGGTTTCATTAACATAAATAATTCTTTATCAGATATACTTACACATAAATAGTCACACATATGTTTGCTTTAATAATTTAGATAAATTCATAGGAAGACAATTACTAAGTCTAAGACCTTTATGCACATTTTTAAGGGTTTTGATAGGTATTATCAAATTGCCCTCTGAAAAGTTTGCACCAAATTACACTCCCTCCAGCAGTGTACAAGAATGCCCAATTTCCCATACTCATTGTGGATTTAATTTGCATATCTTTTCCCATTGAGGCTGAATGTTTTCTCCTATGTTTATTGTCTGTTTGTAATTTTTCTTTAGTGAATTGCCTGCTTGTGTCAATTACCCATTTTTATGGGGGTGCTTGTCTTTTCCATTTTGAGTTCTGAGAGTGTAACCTATAGATCAGCCTTTTGTCTATAATACATGTTTATTACATTTTTCCCCAGTGTGTCTTTTCCTTTTAATTTTGCTTATGGTGGTTTTTGACCCAGTGAAGATTTTTGTATTTAAGTAATCAAATTCATCAATCTTTTCCTTTACTGTTTTTGTTTAGAAATGCTTGAATACTTGGTAATGCTTAGAAAGGCCCAACCATCCTAAGTTTATAAAAACATTCCTCTAGAATGTTTCTCTTTTTCATGGCTTCAATTCTTTTATATTTAACTCTTTAACCACTGAATTTTATTTTGTTGTATGTTATGCAATAATTGCTATAACTTTAACTTTTTTCCCAAATAGTGCGCAAATCCTCCCAGAACCATGACTTCCTGTGTGCAAGTCTCTGTCTCGCAAAACAGGTATAAGGTCCCGGCTTTTGCTTGGCTGAAGATAATGGATGGGTGCAAGGTGACTCCTGGGACTGTAGCATGCTGGCACAAATGAGGTGCAGAAGCAGTCTTGGTGCCATCTTCTTTACCTTTCTCACAAGAACTTTATAATTCAGACAGTGTCATCAATTTACATGATGAGCTCTGAGCAAGAGAAGGACTTTTAGTATCAAAAGGATGAGTTTTAGTTTTAGAAACAGAATTATGTTTTCCAAATTCCTCTCCTAGACAGACTTATACCAATTAGGCCCATGCTCAAGGACAAGATACTAATAAATGCCACAATTTAATTGGCCTGTTCTCACCCAGTCCCACCTGGTGGTGCTTCATTTCCTTGATCTAAACAAAATTGGGCCCTGTACTTTGGACTTTAAGCATAACTAGCTTCTTCTCATAATATTTACATAATTGCTTCCATTACTTGGCTGATTTTGGACGTGCACATCTGTGTGAGTGTCTATGAAGTGTGTGTGTGTGTGTGTGTGTGTGTGTGTGTGTGTGTGTGTGTGTATGTGTTTATGGGAGGCATAAAGACACTGAGGACTGGATTTCTCTTCAGATCAATCACTGCAAAGGAGACAGATGTTCAGCAGCTCCTCCTGAGATGTCTATATCTAATCACACATTTTGCTTTTTTCACTTTTGGATATAGCAAACTCAACTCAACAGCTCCAGACAAGAAGAAGATTTATTATCTTATAGTACAACCAGTCCAGAGGTAGGGCAGCTCCCAGGTTGATTAACTCAGTGGCCCATAGATGTCATTAAGGACCCAGGCTCCTTTTATAATTTCTCTCTGCTATCCAAAATATCTTTGCTTTGTCCTAAGTCTGGTTCTCCCCAAAGCCACAGCCATTTCCAGGCATCCTATCTATACCTGCTGACTTTGAGAAAAAGACAATACTTTCTTTTCCATGTATGTGCTTTCAAGAGCAAATGAATCTTTCCCAGAAGCTCTTTTGCAGACTTCCCTTACACATTACTGTCTAGAACTGATTCCCAGTCCCAGGCAGTGGAAATGGGAATATCCAAGACTGGTTTAGACTCATTAGGACTTACAGCCAAGGTTTCTCCTCCTGAGGGACAGGGCAACACAGGGAAGGCAGATTTAGAACAAACTAAGGGTTCCATTGGGAAGGAGTAAGGCAGGGATGGTGGTAATGGATACTGGAGGTAGGCAACCACCATGTCCTCCATACTTACCACCTCATGTGGCAAAGTGGGAACAAAAATGTTTTGCATTGAGGCAGAGCATAGGAGAAGTGCAGAGCAGGAAAGAAAGTAAGAGGAAAGGATGAGCCTCACCACAGGTGTGCGGGAACCTAGATTCTCTTGTGTCCGGCAAGTAGCACTCACTGCTGGTCTGCTCCTCAGTAGCTGGCATCCAAGCCCTGGTCTATTTGACACCAAACCTTGACCACATTCCCCTCTGTCTCCATTCTTAAAGATTCTCCTATAGTTGGGCAATCACAGAAGAAAGGGCTGGCGGGGAACAAGATAAAGAGAGCCCTAAACAGCACAGCTCTCTCTGAGCTGCCCACAGATCTTCAAAAGCCTTGAGGCTATCACACAAGGCCCCAATCCTTTGGACAGATCTTTAGCATAATCTTTAGACTGTAAAGGTTAGAGCAAATATTAGTAGGGATAAAAGACACCCAAAAGAGGAGGAAGAGGTCACTACAATCAAACACTGAGCTACTGTGTTTGTCCCTTTCCTCTTGGCCCAGACAAATGACATGCTAAGGCATTTTAAAACACTTGCAAAGGCGATTGCCCAACCGTGATTTGTTGATCTTTGAGAAATCATGCAAGTCTGGTAGCTGCTGTAAGCCTGGAAACAGGCAAATGTCATTCATATTTTCAAAGCCTTGGAAAGGATGAGTTCTCTAAGCCATTGTCTGCACCCAGGAAAGCATATCCAGTGCCTGTAGGGGCTGGATTCTGAGTGCCCAGATGAGGACTCAAGGCTCACTGTCAGGCTGCACAAGCACATTTAGAACAAGTCATGTCATACTGACCTGATTTTGTTCTTTGTCAGAGACACTTGAGGATGAGAGCAGGGACATGTGGTTGACATGAGGTCAGGCCCTGGATGCCCCAGCTCTACCCACCTACACAAAACAGAAAGTCTTGAATCCCTCAAGCCAATGTCGCTCAATCTCAGTGGTAAATTAGGTGCTACAGAAGTGTCTATCTGCTTCATGCATTTGCCTCCTTCTGGGATATCCCAGCACTATGCACTAAAAACACCAAACAACCCAGCAGTGCCCCTGAGCCTAGCAGTCATGCATTCACCTATTGCCCTCTTCAGTTACTCACTCATCCATCCCTCTGCCGGACATTTATGTGTGCTCACCAAGTGAGAGGGATGATGTCAGTGCTAGAGACATAGAATAAGACAGACACAGTCCCTGCCAGCATGGCACTTACAGTCCAATGGGACCTTATAGGAGGGCCACTGAATCCACTCCCTTGCATTTGGACAAGAAGAGTACTTCTCAAACTTTGAAATACATCTTATTAAAATTGTACATTTGATTGAGTAGATCTGGGATGGACCTGAGATTCTGCATATCTGATAAACTTCCAAGGGAAGCTCATGCTGTTCATTACTTTGAGACACACTTTGAGTAGTGAAAAACTAGGACACCTCATGTGGCAGGATGCTAAGTCTCTGTCCTAAGAAGATAAAACCCCTACCATTTGGGCAGAAGTCTTGTGTCAGATGAGCTCCACTCTACTCCAAGTTCAGGACTTCTTCCTACTACTGACCTCACTCCAGCCAACTTAAGCCTGTTTCCTGGAGGTTCCTTTGTATATACGTAGACTCTCTGAGTGCCAAGGAAAATGGAGAGAGATGATCCAGATATAACCACTTCTACCAACTCCCACCTCTCTTCCCCTCTTGAAACTGCTCATCACCATCATCATCATTATTATCACAATCAATTGTGCTTGAAATGGCAAACACTGATACGACACTTAATGTTGACCAGGCATGGTTCTTAGCATGTTACACATTTAAATCTCACAAACAAGCCTATGAGGTAGGTCCTGCTAATAGATAAGTACATGTTAATACTCCCATTTTGATTCCATTCTGCCTGGGGAGCCTAGGCACAGAGAAGTTAAGTAACTTGCTCAAGTTCAGAGAGCAAGTATAAAAACTAGGCTTCCTGGCTCCAGGGTCCATGCCTTCAGCCATTTTGCACTACATTTTACCAGAAAGGCTGAAGTCTTTGTATTCCTCCATCGTGAATTCCAGTGGAAAGTGCCAAAGCCAAAAAGGGGAGAGCCTCTGATCCCTCTGACAGGACTCTGTGGTGGTGCAGTTTGGGAGGAGGAGGAGGAAAAGGAGGCTGAGAACAGGCAGAGAAAAACAGAGTTAGAATGCACTGATGGGATAGACTTGAAATCTTGGTAAGATTAGATCTCCCTGTTAAATTGCCTGTGACTTGTGGGTGGACTTGGGGAACCAAGGAGAGGCAGAAGTTTGCTGGCATGATGTGGCTGTTCTTGCATAAAGATCAGTCACCAAAGAGGACCATTTTCCTGCCTCTCACAGCAGAAGCTGGAAAACGATACAGTCTGGGCATGCAGACCGTGGGTACCCAGTGGTCTAGATGGGGAGCTCCCTTTCTCATTTAGTACAGGAACACCTCCCTAAGGGTGCCCTGTGGCTGGCCTGCCTGAAAATACACCCCAGGGAAGCCAGCCACACATCACTTTGTTATCTGCTCCATTTTCTCCATCCAACCTTTTTTCATTATAAACATGATGATGCCTTGAAGGTACAGGGAACACAGGAGATAAAAACCCCATGAAAAATGAAATAAATTCATTTAAAATATATTAAAGAGGCAGCTTGTTTACATTATTATTGTTCCCAAATAACTTCATAAGCTTAAACTGACTTTTAAATTTAGCCTTGGGTCAAACCCACTTTGATCCATTGGAGTAATTGACAATTACATGGAAACAGACTTCACTCCAAATGCGCTACCCTTAGCTGAAGCCTCAGGAAGATCAGGCTGATAAAAGACCCACTCAATCATCCAGGCCTCAGCCTGGTGCTGGGTGACAGGTGAGCACAGTAAGGTGGGCCCTCTGAGCCCTGGCTATTGCTGTGTTGCAGGATTTGGAGTGAGCCCAGCACAACCCCCAGGCTTCTTTGACATGGATGTCCAGCTCTTACTTGTTCTATGTCAGGAAAGAAGATAATTTCAGGGTCAAGAGAGCCATGACTTTTCCTTCTTATAATTTTTCATGTAACCCAAAGTTTGTGACTTCATTATTCTGGAACTCCCTTGTCAACACTTGCAAAATGGGCGACAAAATTGACCCTGGAGTAAAGTGAAAACAGTTTTCAATTGTCAGAACACCCAGGCTCTCTTAGTTAAGCCATCCTGTACTAGGTTAACTTGAGCCAGTGATGTCCCCTCTCCTGACACTTATGTCCCAATCTGTATAATAAGGGAGTTGGGCTAAACAGTCTCCAAATACACTCACCTTCAATGAATTAGTGAGTATCTTGGGTGGCAAACACTTAGGATGGGAGTAGCAAGTGGCCAGAGGTCAAATGGTGATGGGGTTTGGGCTGCTAGGATATGGACTGTGCAACCATACTGGAGAGCAATGTGGTGGGACCATGTCAACTAAAAAGGCATATACTCTATAACTCCATGATTCCCCAGAGAAATTCTCACATCAGTCCACAGGGGACATGTACAGAAATACACATGGCAACATGGCTTGTGGGATAGGAGTAAGAGGTCAGCTAAGTGTTCTTAAAAAGCAGGGGAAACAGTGAAACCAGGTGCATGCATGACAGTGGACAAAAGTTGACACAGTGCTGAGTGAAAAGACAGGAAATATAATAAGATCTTTAGCACAGTACTACTTCTGTAGATTAAAAAAATCCTTATTCTCCAAGGATACATAGGAATTCAGGAATACACATAAAATGTATTCATGCAGTTGTCTTTAATAAGGAGAGGATTAGTGAGAGAGGAGCACGCATAAATAAATGAAATCAGAGTGGTCTTATATGGATCATGACATTAGCATCCCAGAGCAAGGAGTGTATGTGATAACTTGACCTCTTGTATCTGAGATCCAAAAAAGATCCCCAAACAAAACAACAAAAATCCCACTCTAATAATAATGAAAAGTATTCCTTTATTCTGTAGGTGATAGGAAACAAAAAGGTTTTTTTGTTGTTGTTGTTGTTCTATGTTTTGGGTTTTTTAAACAGGAAGGGATGAAAAAAATTCTATTTGGGATTTAGAATGACTTCTCAGGTAGCTCTGGGGAGCTTTCTCCCCAGTGGATCATGGAGAGAATGTCTGGGGTTGGCAAGACCAGTGAGGAGGCTCCAGCCAAGTCTGGAGGTAAATGGTAAGACTTGAATGAAGTCATGGCTGGGTGGGGTAGAAGAGGGGGAAGTGCAGGTGAGCCTTTGAGGAAGGGATGAGCTTGTGAGCTGGTGGGTCACAGGGGAGGCTGACTCTGGTATAAGAAACAGTATGATCCCATCCAGGATCAGGGTCAGAGGTGGTATAAAGAGCAGACCCCAATAGCCCAGACTCTTTGGAAGAGCTCAATAGGAACCCCAGAGCCAAGAAGGACTTCCCCAGAGGCAGTGCTAAGAGACGCCCTCAAACAGGGTAGCTGAAGCTGAGAAATGTGGCTAAGTACAGCATGGGGTTGGGAGGGACACTGATGTGGTCACCTGGCTCACATTGGCTCAGGTATTTTGCAAGCCATTGACAGAATGAAATTGGCCATGGTGGGAGTATTTACACAGCAGAAACCAGCAAATGCTATGAGTCAGAGTTCTTTCCTTTTCCCCAGAAAGCTGGTTAACCAGCACCCTACTGACTCTTTCCCCCAGCATCCTTCACCCACATGTGGAGGCCAGAGCCTGTGGGGGAGGGGGGGGGGAGATGGACAGGCCTGAGAAGAGCTCTCCATGGCAGTGAGACTGGCACAAACAGGGAAGACAGGACAGACAGCTCCTTCCTGCTGGACCTGCAATGGCAGCTGGAGGAGAAGCTGAAGCACCTAACCTCAGGCCCATCAGGAAGTCCCAGACTCGAGAACTTATCTGAGTAATTTCCATTGGCCAACTTAAAAAATTGGAGTAGGGGAGGTGGCACCAATCAAGTGGACATAGATGTAACTTTTATTTGGTCATGTGATGGACAGTTATTAGTACTTCATTGTTGCAGAATATGTAGAACCATGACTTCTGCTTTGCAATTTCTACAGCCTTTCCTGTACTCAGGGAAATTTTTATTTTTTGAACACTCAAAAATGGCTCCCTTTTGGGAACTTGGGAGTGAAAGGAGCATAGGCTCCTTTTTCCATCTCAAGTATTGTCTATAATGATAATGATAATAATGGCATCTTATAAATGCTTCCCATGTACCAGGCATCATGCTGAATACTTCACATGCATTTTGCCCTGTGAAAATTACTATTTTTAAAAACTATCTTTAATTTTAATATACCATAACATGATAATTAGGTACAATCTTCAAACAAGATGAAAATACCTCAAAATATTAACAGTAGTTATATCTAGGTAGTGAAAGTAAGGCTGCTTTTGTTTTTTCTATATTCTCCCCCATAGTTTTATTGAGAAATAATTGACATTTATCATTGTATGAGTTTAAGACCTATGCTACAATGGTTTGATTTATACATATTGTGAAATGATGACTACAATGGGTTTAGCTAGCATGCATCTTCTCATGTAGATAAAAAAGAAAAAAGGGAAAAATTTTTTTCCTTTTGATGAGTTCTTCCAATTTATAACCATAAAAAAACTTTCTATTTGTATCTTCTTCAATTTTTTTCCTTCATCAAAGTCTTGTACTTTTCAGAGTAGAGATCTTTCACCTCCTTCTTTAAATTTATTCTTAAGTATTTTATTGGTTTTGATGCTATTATAAATGGAATCAATTTGTGTCTTTTTCACAAAATTCATTGTTAGTGTAGAGAAATGCTACTCATTTTTTATGATTTGTATCCTACAATTTTACTGAATTCATTGATTAAACTTAACAGTTTTTTGGTTGGGTCTTTAAGATTTTTCTCTATATGAAATCATGTCTTCTGCAAATAGAGACAATTTATTTCTTCCTTTCTATTTCTGATATATATATATATATATTTTTTTCTTGTCTGATTGTTATAGCTAGGGCTTCCAGTACTATGTTGAATAGGAATGGCAGAAAAGCGCACCCTTGATCTGGATCTTAGAGGAAACAGTTTTGACTTTCCACCATTAAGTACCATGTTAGCTGTGGGTTTGTCATATATGGTCTCTACTCTATTGGAATATGTTCCTTCTATGCCTGATTTGTTAAGAGTTTTTATCATGAATGGATGTTGAATTTTGTCAAGTGCTTTTACTGTATCTATTGAAATGATCATGATTCTTTTCTTTCATTCTGATGTAATGTATTTCATTGGTTGATCTGCATATATTGAACCATCCTTGCATCCGAGAGATAAATCTTACTTGATCCGGTCAATATTTTTAATATGCTGCTGAATTCAGGTTGCTAGTATTTTATTGAGAAATTTTGCAACTATATTCATCAGAGATATGAGCTTGTAGTTTTCTTTTCTAGTATCACCATTTTCTGGTTTTGGTATCAGGACAATAGTGGACTTATAAAATGAATTTGGGAGTGTTCCCTTTTCTTCAATTTTTTGGAGGAGTTTATGAAAAATTGGTGTTAGTTCTTCTTTAACTGTTTGCTAAAATTCACCAGTGAAGCCATCTTTTCCTGAGCTTTTCTTCAGTGCAAGATATTTGATTACAGATTCAATCATCTTACTAGTAATTGGTCTACTCAGATTTTCCTAATTCAGTCTTGGTAAGTTGCATGTTTCTAAGATTTTTTCCTTTTCTTCTAGGTTGTTCAGTTTGTTGGCATATAGTTGTTCATAGTATATTCTTATGATTCTTTTAATTTCTGTGCTATCTGTTGTAATGCTTTTTTTAATTTATAATTTTGTTGATTTGGGTCCTTTATGTTTTTTCCTAGGTTACTCTAGCTAGGGGGTTTTCATTTCTGTTTATCTTTTCAAGGACCCAATTCTTTATTTGGTTAATTTTTTTATTGTTTTTCTGTCTCTGTTTATTTCTACTCTAATCTTTATTATTTCCTTTCTTCTGCTAACTTTGTGCTCAGGTTGTTGTTTTTCTATTCCATTCAGGTTTAGGGTTTAGGTTGGTTTTTTGTTTTTTGTTTGGTTCTTTTTTTGAGATCTTTCTTGATTCTTAATATAGGCTTTTATTGCTATGAACTTCCCTCTTAGAACTGCTTTTGCTACATCCCGCAAATTCTAGGATGTTACATTTACAATTTTGTCTGTTTCAAGGAATCCCTATTTCACTTTTAATTTCTTCTTTGGTCCACTGGTTGTTCAGGAGAGTTGTTGTTATTTTTTTTTAGTTTATATGTGTTGATAAATTTTCCAGTTTTCCCCTTGCTATTAATGTCTAGTTCCATGCCATTGTGGTTAGAGAAGATTGGCATGATTTCAATCCTTTTTAATTTACTAACGCTTTTTGTCACCTAATATACAGTCTATCCTAGAAAATGTTCCATATTTGCTTGAGAAGAATGTGTATTCTGCTGTTCTTGGAAAGAGTATTCCATATATGTCTGTTAGATCCATTTGGTTTATAGTGTTCACATCTGCTGTTTTCTTATTGATTCTCTGTCTGGGTGATCTATCCATTGTTGAGAGTAGGGTATTAAAGTCCCCAACTATTATTGTATTACTGTTTATTTCCCCTTTTAGCTCTGTTAGTGTTTGCTTTATATATTTAGGTGTTCCACTCTTAGGCACATAAATATTTATAATTGCTCTATATTTATGATATATTGCCCCTTTATCTTACATAATGACCTTCTTTGTCTCTTTTTACCATCTTTAGTTTAAGATTGAAGCTCTGAGGACAGGGATGGGTATGTGGCTGAGAACAGTTGGATACGACTGCTGGCTTGATTCCCTGCCCAAATGAGGTTGTAGGATAGGCTCCAAGGTTGTCTGGATTCTCCAGTCAGGCTTACTAGATGGTCAGGTCTGGGTACTATATTCAGTACTAGTTGGGGCTATGAGTTATCTTTCCTGCCTTGGAAGGGCAGCAGGATGGAACTCAGGGCTATTGTTTAGGGACCTGAATCAGGCCAGAGTGTACAATGAATTTCCTGGTCAGGTGAAGCCACCAATTTTGCTCTGCAGATGGAGCAAGCCATGGGCTATGCTCTCTGTTCAGATGCCACTGTATATAGGGTCATTGAATGGGCTGTGGAGCTTCCTGTGTGCTGTGGTTAGGTGCTCTGGTAGAATAGTCTGAAGGCTATATTCAGCAATGAGTAGGGCTATGCATCACATTCCCTGACTGGGCACAGTGGGAGAAGCAGCTGTAAAGCTGGTAAAGCTCTTAGTTGACTGTCTTAACTCAGGTTGACCTACACCTCAAGTTCCCTGATTGAACAGGGCCACAGGCTTTGCTCTGCAAACTGTCATCTCTGCCTGCCCAGCCCTTCACTCAGGTGCACTGGGCCACACAGCTTCCAGAGGTTGTTGCCAGCCCTTTTGGTCAGAAGAGGCCAGAAGATATTCTTCACAGTGGGAGAGGTTATATCAAGGTTCCCCTGGCTGGGTGGGAGGAGAAGGGGCTGCTCCAGGCTATGTTCAATTTCCCAAACAGACTCTCTTTCAAATTTGTACTGGAGGCAATCAGCTCTGCCTGCCTGCCTCCCCACTTGAACACTGCTGGGCCACACTGCTTCCAGGACTTGTCACCAGCCCTGCTGGTCAGATGGGGCCAGAAGGTACTCTCCTCAGTGGCTGGGGCTGTGAGTTAGCACTTGCTTGACATGGGTATAGCAGGCTCTGGGGCCTGCAAAACTCCTCATTTGAGGACCTGAATCAGGCAGATCTGCTCCCCATCATGTTTCCTAGTGAGAGTACATCTCTGACTTGGTTGTGCAGATGAGCAAAGCCTATGGTTGGGATTACTTCTTGGACACTGCGGGTATGAACCTGGTCTGCCACGATCCACTTGCTGGTTGTTGCAAGCCCACTCACAGTCAGATTCCCAGTGGTTGAGCCCCACAGATTCCCCTTCAGTGCCAGTGGTGTGAGATCAGAGTAAGGGCTCCTGCACAGAGACCCACAGTACTGGGGAGGGTGTTGATTGTCCTCCCCACCCCAGGTCTCACATTGGAGCAGCCAGAGGCCCAGAGGAAACCTCTTGACATGAGACTGTGCTGGCATGAGGGAGGTGCAGTGCAGTCATGGTATAGCCACTTCTCTTACCCTTTTATTGCAGTCTGTCTTGGGCTCTGTGGGTGCAGGGAGTGCTTCAGCCTCATTCCCATGTTCTAGGATTCCCTCAATGGTGTCTTGTTCTTGAACAGGTATTAGTCGTTCTTCTTGTGAAGGGAAGTAAAGTCAGGAAAAGTCTATGTAGCCACATTGATGACATCATTCCCCACTCTGTGAGAATTATTATTCTCATTCTCTAGTATTATTGTTTTATAGAAAATGAAATTGAAGCTCAGAGAGGTTAAGTAACAGCCTAGGGTCACACAGAAAGGAGAAGAAAGAACGGAACTGACCTTCAATTAGCTTGCTCTTAACTTTTATATCCTATTTTCCTCTTTTCCCAGATGCCCCTCACTTTGAGAGGAGAGAAAATTTTTGTCAGAGCAGTATACATCCTTCTGTCTCTTATATAGTTCTTTCTTTCCAGCCCTGAAATTCTCCTTTTCTCTTTTCCTCTGATTTGAACAACAAAATCCAAACTGCAGTCTCCCAAAGCCTTTTGGGAAAAGACAGCATTGCCTGAGCAGGACAGGAAGTCTTGAGTCTGGCCTCTCCCACAAACATTTATGTACCAAATCTGGAGACTGGCAAACATTTTCTGTAAAGGGCCAGATAATAAATACTTTTGGCTTTGCATGCCATATGATCTTCTTTGTAATGACTCAGATCTACTGTTAGAGCATGAAAACAGGCAAAGACAGTATGTTAAAGACTGGGCATGACTGTGTTTCAATAAAATTTTAATTGCAGAAATAGACATTGAATCAGATTTGGTCCATGGGTCCTGGTTGCCTTAGGAAATCAGATAAAGAGCCCAATACTGCTGCAGGGTCTGCTGGTAGAGAAGGCTTAGCTTTGGTTGCTGCCTGGGGCAGGTCAGCTCTGGCCACACTTGTCATAGGAGCTCTGAGGTATCCAGGAGTCCAGCAGAGAATTCAAGTCTCTGAGGCAGGGGAGATAAATTTCAATTCTATTCTTTGGTCCTTTGACTCATATTTTTCTTCTAATTCAGCCCATTTTCAAGCCCTATGTGGCAGGACTTCCCATTCACTTCCTCATGTAATCTTCCTGCCATCCTTATAGGGTCAGAGTCTCACTGATCGACATTGACCCTAGACCTTTAAGCCAGATTTGCCCACCTCAACCAGGGACAGATAAACTTGGGCCTTGAGCATTCCAGACCCTGCCATGTACCTTCCCATCTCCCAGCAAGCATGGACCTTTTGACTTTTATCACTCCCTTCACTCTGTACTCATCTCCACCCCCTTATTTTTCTTGATCCTTGCACTCTACCTTGGGAAACATTGCTGTCTTGTGCTGACTTTGAGTATCCCAAGGACACATGTCCCTATCATCTGGCTCATTCCTATCCTGTCTGCTTATCTTTGCTCTTCAAGACCCCACACTGTTTCCCCCTGGAGGTTATCCTGCAATTGCCAGTCAAACAGGTGAATCTGCTCACCAAAGACTACAAAGCCAGGCAGCTGGGTTGAACCCAGGTACTCCAAACTCAGTGCTCTGGACACCACTGGGCTCGAGGGCAAGAGCAAGGGATGGCCCCAAGGTCAGGCTACTGATCTCCAGGGACTGATGTTTCTTCCCTGCCCAGAGTCTGGGAGCCACTGGAGACAGAGCTCAGAGGAAATGACTTTGTGTAGCAGATGAGCCTCAAAGTTGATTTCCCAGGAGGAATCCCACAAGGCCCTTGAAACGTGGACATCAAGGAGGAAAATCAATCATCTTTTAAGTCTTCACCTTGATGATTGAACCGCTGCTGCCAGACTCTTTTTTCTTTCTCTCAAGTCCCTACACGTGGCATATCTCTCTCTCTCTCTCTCCCTCCCTCTCTCCCTCTCTCTCTCTCACACACACACATACACACATGTCCACATTTTCCCTCTCTCATCTTTAAAGTGTGGGGTTTCTTGGTTCTGATCTGAAACCAAAATACATTGCTTTAAATACATTACCAGGTGTCAGTCACCTACTTCCAAACTTTGTATTTCCTCTGAAGGAAAGAGGCTCTGGTCAGCCTACTGCAAGAGAAGAACAGCATTTTGCTAAGTACCTGCTATGTGCCATGCCCTATCACCAGGACGACCAGAGTTAATTGCTGCCCCCTCCCAAGTCTGTCCATGTGGATTTAATGGCCTCACATCTCAGGTGAGGACACTCTATTCAGAGTGCAGAAGTAACTTTCCTGATGTCAAACATGGTTTGCCGGTGGTGACACAGAACCACCAGAAACTCTATTGTTCTGCCTCCTTTCTACAAGGCCTGGGAATGAGCACCCCAAGTGGAATGGGCACCCCAAATGGGCAGCATGAGACTGTCTCTTGACCTTGACCACATAGAGATTGCATTATCTAGGAAACTGTCTCCTGAATAATTCAGGGGCTGAAAAGTGCCATTTCTTCATTCAGGATGTACTGGGTGATGACTCCTACTCTAAGTGCTATGCTTGACACCAAGGGCAAAAATGTGAATAAGACAGACACAATCACTTCCTTTCTGGAAGTTACAGTCTGGTACAGAAACAGAAACTACCTATTCTACTTAAACTACTTATAACTACTAAGAAATTATAACACATGGGGATAAGAGCTGTAATAGACTAAGTGCAGGGTGCTTGAGGGCATATACTCCCAATCTTGTCCAAAGTATGGTTGGAGAAAGCTTCTTAAGGTAGAGACTTGATGATCTGAGATCACCATCATGCTCTAGGATGGGTAAGAGCTGGCCTGGCAACATAGGGCAATGGGGTGGGATGGAAGTGCCCAACAGAATGGATACTAACAGCAAAACTTCAGTATCTCTTCCCATGGACCAGACAGCACAGGGACTGTTCTAAGTACTTTATGGGTCTTAATTCATTTGATCTTCACAGGAGCAAGTAGAGAGGAAGAAAGGAAGGGACTGAAGGGGTTTCATAGAGCTGAGGCAGAGGCTTATTGAGGGTGGAAAATGCAAAGGACAGCAGAGCCAGAGGCTTTGCAAATAGGGTTGCTTGGTAAAATTCAAGATACTCAGTTTGAATTTCAGATAAACAAGTTTATTCTTATTATATGTCCCGAATATTGCATGGGACATAATTATACCAAAATTACTTACCATTTACCTGAAATTCAAGTTTAACTGGGTGCCCTATTTGATTTGCTAAATACAGCAACCCTTCCATGGAGACCACTTGGAAGGGTTCAGACTTTAACCTCAGAGTAATGGGGACTTTTGGAAGATTTTTAAGAAGGAGAGTAACATGGCCAGTTATGTGCTATATAAAATTGCTTTGGCTGCATTTTGGAGATAAGCCCAGAGGCAGGGAGGCAGTTACAAGGGCACACCTCCAAGTCCACGGCAGGCCCCTGTCATCCAGGTGTCACATATTAACTCGTTGGGCTGCTGCCTTTCCCACTCCCCAACCAAAACAGCCCAGTTGCTCATCAAATAGGTACTGAGCACCTGCAGTATGCCAGGAAATGTCTGGGGAATAAAAAAAAAAGCACATGACAGATCACCTGCCCTCCCCAAACTCCCAGACTGGTTCTTTGACCTGCACAGACCAGTGGTGCAATAGTGTGGCAGTTATCTTGGGAGCCCAGTGTTTAGGCAGTAGGTGACAAATAAGACCAAGGATGGCTGAGGAGTTAAGCTTTGAGTTGGGTCTGAAGGATCCATTGGGAATTTGGGTGTCTCTGTGACAGCAGTTAAATTACATCCTAACTACTATGCTTTTGGATGGGACCCACTACTGCATCCCCTGTTCTGTGTAGTTAGCTGTATCCTTTAACTTATATTTTTAAAAAACTTATTTTCCTTTCCTGTGGCTGCTGGCATCTTTCTATCAATCATATCACTTTCACCTTGAGATGGTCACACCCCAGGGAATGAGGGAAGGACATGCAAGCCATGGAAAACATGTGCATTGGCATCGGCTGGCAGGATGCCTTTGGGATCTACTGGTCCTCTCTAGAGTTAGAGGGGTGGGGTTGGCGTGGAGTGGCAGACCAAGCAGTAAGGAGCCAGATCATGAAAGGCCTTGTCCTTTCAGCTAAAAAATGAGAACTTTTACTAAATATTTATAGAGAGTTGCTGAAGGGTTATAAGCATGGGGCTGACATGATCATTAAGATGTTCTAAAGCCAGCTGAGATGAGGGTGGGTGGGAGGTAGGGAGCAGGGGAGGGGGAGAGAGAGAGAGAGGGAGGGAGGGAGGGAGGAAGGGAGAAAGAGAGAGAAAAAGAGAGAGAGAGAAGAGGAAAGAAAAAGGAAAGAAAAAAAGAAAAGAGAAAAACCTGAGCTCATAGATACAGAGAACAGACTGGTGGTTGCCAGAGGCAGGGGATGGGAGGGTGGATGAGATGAATGAAGGAGGTCAAAAGGTAATAAATTCCACTTATAAGATAAATAAGTCCTGGAAATGCAGTATACAGCATGGTGACTCTAGTTAACAGTGCTATGTTGTATATATGAAAGTTGGTAAGGCAGTAGATCTTAAAAGTTCTCATCACAAGGGGAAAAAATGGTCACTATGTGTGGTGATGAATGTTAACTAGACTTATTGTGGGGTTCATCTCACAGTATATACAAATATCAAATCATTATGCTGTACACCTGAAACTAATACAATGTTATATGTCAGTTCCATACTGATTAAAAAACAATGAAGACGATCCTGTAAATTATGATAGATAATACCTATTTGTGTTTTCTAAGAACGTATTTAATAAACATAAAAGAAATTAGTTTGGCTTTTAAATGAATGAATGAACAAATACCCAAAATGAAAGTGGCTTACACAAGCTGTTGTGATGGCTCCATGGTGTCATTAGGGAGCAAGATGCTATGATCCTCAGAATGTGGCTTCCATTCTTAAGGTCATATTAGGGCCTTTAATGGCTGCTAGAGTTCCAACCATCACATCTGCTGCATTCTGGGCAAAATAAGGAGGAAAGGAAAGGGAAGTGGCAGGGTTACCTTCATACCCTCAGCATTTTGAAAAGTCTCTGGTCTCTCACAGCATTTCTGCTTAAATCTTACTGGTCAAAACTTACTTTCATAGTTACATGTAGCCACAAGGAAGCCACAATCTTCTTGCTGGATGACAATATCTCTAGCTATAAGTTTGAGTTATTTTACTAAGAAAAAAGATATATCTAGGTATTGGGGTACCACAGTCATTCTCTTCCACAAGAAGAAAACACCAGGGTAGACAACCTTGATAACTGGGTGACATCAATCTTGATCTAGAATTGGTGGCTAGTCTGGATAGCAGTTGCAATGTTAAACATCACTATAAGGGAGGATGCATTTGCTATTGTTGGTGGCAGAAGTCATTTCCAGTGACCTAGAGTGGACAGGAGGAAGATGATGGCCAAAATATATGTGTATATGTACCTATATGTGCATATATGTGTATATGTACCTATATGTATATATGTGTGTACGTATATGTATATGTGTGTATGTACATATATATGTATATGTATGTATATATATAGAGAGAGAGAGAGCATGCACACATAAACACACACACACACACACACACAGTACATACAGACCCTGGCAAAAAGCTTCCAGGGAGTCCCACAGAGTCTATAAAGACCAAAGTAGGTAAATACTATGTGTGCCTGAAATTGTGATCTCTTCCCTATCCCAGGTGGGACAACCCAAGAGACAGGATTACGCATCTTTGTCTTGTCTCATTGATTCTTTTCTTGGTCACGTAGCATCCCATGCCCTTGGCCTCCTTCCCCTCCCCATGTCTGTGCCCAGCTCCTTGGCTGCCTGTGTTACTGAGCTATGAAAATTGTATTCTGATCCACAGGGACTTCTTAAATCTAAGAGCTGCTTGTAGGACCTGAAATTGTCCTCACAGTGATTTCATTCAAAGTAATAACAGCATCTGATGCTATAGAAATCTCATCCTCATGATCATAAGCATTTATAATAGCCCATCATCGAGCAAGTGCTTACATTGGAGAGGAATTTCCATGGAGAAAGTCAATCTTTTCAAAAATGTTAATTTTTTTGTGTGAGGAAATCAAATGAGATGCCAAATTGTCTCTGTCATTATGTTGCCCTTCCCTCCTGAGCGCTTATTGCTCTGATCAGTATGACATTTTCACATGTAGCAATGCAGATGGGGGCATTTACCTCCTGATGGAGACTCCTCATTTGCCCATCCATTGCCTGCTCTGGTTTTACAGTAGGCAGAGCATAACATTAGAGACCTCCAGGCCTTGAAGATTGGCCATCCCTTGGGAGGGAAATGAGGGAGACCCTCCCCATAACAATGAATAAAATAAGCCTCTCAGAGACAATATTGGAATATGTGGATGAGGAATTTGGGGGCCACTTAGGTCCTGACCTGTCTCTCTCCCTTCATAAAAGGCCAACCCTGGGTTATTTCCCTTGACTCTTTAGCTGTGACTCTGGTTCCTCTTTATGACCCATTCCAGTTCATACACTGCTCTGCTGCCTCAGACCTTGAGAAATACCAATTTTGGGGGCCCCTGTGAGCTCTCTGCCCAGACACACCTAAAGTCTCCTGCCCTTTCACTAATGAGCCCAGGCAGTAACCAAGGGATACTGGGAATAAGGCTATTTTCCCCTTGGATACTCTACTCATCATCTCTAGGAAATGCAATCTTCCCAAAGCCCTAAGACAAAAATGAGGTCTGACAAAGACTACAATTGGCTTTAAAACACAGAAAGAAAGCAGCAAAACAAAAATTAATAAGTGTTTATTTAAATGTCTGTGAAGAGTAGCATTAGGTCACATTCATTGATTATTAATTCCAATATCCATAAAAATGTCATCACATTTAACAAACTATTTGCAGGTTAGAGTGTCTCACTTTGTGAGAATTCCTGAGTCTGCATGATGATTGCTGAGAAATTGTAGTCAACCATAAATTAAATTAAGTTATTCAGAGCCAAATTATTTCAAAAGCAAAAATCATAAAAATCCTTTCAGTTTTTACAACAAAAATTTATATTTGATGTGGAATGTGGGTGTACTTCAATGAGTACTCAGGGTCTGTAAGAGTCACAAAATGCCTGTGAATGTGTGGTCTTGGGAGAATGTAATTAAATATTAAAGAATCTGTTATATTGAACACCAATCTTCCTTAATGCCATTGTGGTGAAAGTTCTAGAAATTATAGTACAGTGGACTACTACACAACCATTCCAAAGAATGAAGTGTGTTTATATGTACCAATAGGAGAAGGCCTCCAAGATTTAACATGAACAAAGCTGTATTGCAGAACAATATTTACAGCATGAGTCATTTTGTGTCAAAATACTTTGTGAGTGTGCTTGTGTGCACGTATGTCCATACACACAGAAATATGTAAATGCATGTTGGTATTTGTGTGGAAAAATGTCAAAAGAATCCTCAGAAATAACAGTCATTTATCTCTGAAGATCAAGAATGAGGGTTGGGTGCAGGGAGACTTCTATTTTCATGTTATAAATATCTCTGAATTGCAGGGGAAACATTCAGCAGGTGCATACATTAATTTATAATTTTGAAAAAACAGCAACAACACTGCAAAAAAGAGTGGTCTGCAGGCAGGCTGGAAAGGGAGAAGCTCGCAAACCAGGAACCAGCACTGTCGGTGAGAGAGCACCAGTGAGCACAGGGACTCAAACACCTGTCACTACAGATGCAGGCAGGTGGAGCATCCAGGGATGGTTCGACAGACTCCCTGTGGCCTGGCAGAAACAGCCCTCCAGATGTGTTTCCTTCCTTCCCCGTTCTTCAGACAACTTTCTGATCCGGTGTAATATCATGATTCGACCGGTATTCATTGAGTACCAATTGCATTAGTTTTCTATGGCTGCCATAACAAACGACCACAAATTTAGCAGCTTAAAACCATACAAATATATTATCTTACAGAAGTTTAGAAAAGATCAGAAATCCCAACCAGCTTCCATGGGGCTAAAACTGAGGTATCAGTAGGGCTGTGTTTCTTTTAAGAAGCTATAGGGGAGAATCCGTTTTCTTGCCTTTTCCAACTCCTACAAGTTGCCCTCATTTCTTGGTTTGGGGCTCTCTCCATCTCCAAAGCCAGCAGAGTTGCATCTTCAGATCTCTCTCAGACTCTGATCTTCTGCATCCTTCTTCCACTTCCAGGAACTCTCATGATTACATTGTGTCCATGTGCAAAATCCAGTAATCTTCGTTTCTTAAGGTCTAATCAGCAACCTCAGTCCCTTTTTCCGTGCACCCTACCATATTCATGGGTTTGTGGGTTGGGACGTGTACATTTCGGGGGAACCATTATTCTGCCTACTACATCAACAGAGTGTCCAGTGCAGTTTGGAGAGCTGAGCAGATAGCTGTGGGTAGACACAATCCTTGTCCTTGGCAACCCTCCATCTAGAAAGGAGGCAGATGACTGCCCATGCAGTACTTGCCAGTGGGAAGGAGTAGCCCAAACCAGTTTTAAGAACTTTAGCTCATCATCCAGTCAAGGTTACTCAGGGTCCAGTTTGAAATGTTGCAGGAGAAGGGCCAGAAGGATTTACTGGAGAGAGTCCATGCACTATGCATCCACCACCATCACCCTATGTGAACAGGAGGGATAACCTCCTCACCTTAAGCCAAGTAGGGAAGAGGACTTTGAGGGGACCTCTTAGAAAGCTTGAGGGCACCTGGGTGGCTCAGTCGGTTAAGCATCCGACTTCAGCTCAGGTCATGATCTCACAGTTCGTGGATTCGAGCCCCACATCGTGCTCTGTGCTGACAGCTAGCTCGGAGCCTGGAGCCTGCTTCAGATTCTGTATCTCCTTCTCTCTGACCCTCCCCTGCTCATGCTGTCTCACTCTCTCTCAGAAATAAATAAAAACATTAAAAAAAAATGTGCTCCTTGGAAATAAGGGGGAGATGATGACCTGGTATCTGACACTCATCTGAGAAATCTAAGAGCAAGAGGTCAAATCTTGGCTGGTGGGGTAAAGAAGAAAGAGAGAGGCCAGGTTGCACTGGAGACCAGCTACACTTCCACCAGTGAAGAGGAGGCCAGGTTCCCCATGGTCAAAAGGACAGAGAGAGCACTGGACTGACCAGTATTCAAAAGGAATTTACGTAAGGCACTTGGGTGGCTCAGCCAGTTAAGCATCCAACTCTTGGTTTTGGCTCAGGTCATGATCTCACAGTTTCATGAGCTTGAGCTCTGTGATGGGCTCTGTGCTGACAGCACAGAGCCTGCTTGGGATTCTGTCTCTCTCAAAATAAATAAATAAAAACTAAAACAACAACTGCAACAAAAAGGTATTTACCCAGGAAGGTTCCTTGAGCCAGGACTGACATCAGCCAATTCCAGAGAGAATCCATACTGAATGCAGCAAGAGTAGTAAGGCTTTGCTCCCCTAACTTTCTCTCCTGTTTCCTGCTTTATCCCTGGAGGAGTCAGAGGCAGCTTGCTGGGCGTGGGTGAGGCAGAGGGTGGGTGTGAGTGGGGTAAGAGAGGAGACAGCCCAACAACCCCCTGCTCTTCCCTCTGCTGTACTGAAGGGGGCCCAAGCTGGGGGGGGGGGGGGGGGGGGAAGGAAGGCAGGCAGGCAGGCAGGCAGGCAGGAAGGCCACCTAACTAAAGCTTTGGGTTTTAACTATTATACTGAGCTAGGCACTTCAGTTACTACAAACCAGATAATTTGGGTGCCCAGAGGCCTTGATGGTAAAGGAGTGAGCAGCCCAGATTACAAGATCACCCCAGAGGTAGGAAGGCGGAGATTAAAAGGACAGGTGTGAGAGAAATGAAGGTTGTTTTCTGTTTTCACCCTGGCATCCTAGTCGTTTGAGGCATCATCTTACCTGTTTAACCTCCCCGGTGAGATGGAGGCCCATGCAGAGCTTCTCACCTGGCTGGGGCCCTGGTGTCCAGGCCACTTCTCACTAGAGCCTCCCTCTGGGCTCAGACCCATGGTGCAGGCACTGCTGCTTCAGTCTTCACCCTCTGTTTGGCCTTAGCTGGGTCCCACATCCATCCTGCCCTTGGATTCTCAGATCTGCTTCAGGGGCCAACTCTGTGTGTGAAGCAGGCAGGTCCTAACCCCAGCCAGGCTCTCCCCTTTCATGTCCAGGCCTCCGGGCTGCCCTTCAGACTCACCTGAGGTCATCTGGTTTGGACAAAGCCGCCTGCACTTTCTTCTTCAGGCCCCTGTGACCCAATGGGGGCATTTGTGGTTGATTCGATCATTTTTGGAGCACACACAGCCTGCCAGATGGCCAAAGCAGGGGTTGAACGTGGCACTCCGGCTCTGTCGGAGCTTCTGTTCCATGGCTCCAGCGCACTGGTATGTGTAAGCCTCTCCTCATCTGCGCCTCTGGCCTGCTCCGGAGAGTCACCGTGGACGAGGAGGGTTGAAATGCTTGCTGGTCTCCCATTCCCTCTCTGGTTCTGGTTTATGACCACTCGTCTACCTGTAGCCTCACTTAAATCCACCCTGGGCAGCCCTTCAAAGATACGGCAATAACAACGATAGCAACAATAGTAACAGCCACTACTTAGTAGTGCTTAACATGCCAGACACTCTTCTAAGAACTTCAAGTGTAGTAACTTTCAAAATTCCCACTCCAATCCTATGAAGTCAATACTATTATTACTGCTTTTTATTTTTAAATAATGAAGAAACAGAGGCACAGAGAGGTTAACTCACATGCCCAGAGTCACACAGCTGATAAGTGGCCATCAGCGTCCAACCTTAGCAGTCTGGCTTCAGAGTCCTCTGACTTCATCATTTTGCTTGTCTGTTTCTGAAACACAGTGAGGACATTCATGCCTCCTTGACTTTGCTTATCCTTTCCCTGCCCGTGCCTCTGATGCTTTTACCCTTCCTGTTCCCTTAGAGTTAGATTCAATCTTCAAGGTCCAGCTCAAATGTTTCCTAGTCTCAAATCTCCCCTGATCCCCCACCCCCAGCAGGAAGACCCCTGCCCATCTGGCCTGTTATTGCACTTGTTAACACTCTGTCAGAGGATTGTTTCTCTGAGGCCTGTCTTCTCACACAGATTGTGGGTCCCAGAAGTGAAGACTATGTAGCTGCAGGAACTGGCGATGAGCTGAATTGACTTCTCCCTGAGTCTCACGCCTCTGGTTGTGTCCCAGCTCCCTGATTGGGGCAAGGTGATTGCAAAGAGGTGGGCTCTGGGGCTCTTTAATGCAGCAGGGGCCTTGAGAAGAGCTCAAGTGTGAGTCAAGCACCAAAGCCAGGCCAGTGTTTCTGGCTGAAGGGCTGTGTGGACCTGGATGGCTCCACTTCTGTCTCCTCCCTGGGCGACTATGTGCTTCAATTTGCTTTGTCCTCATGACCCCAGCAGAAGCTTGGCTGGCCTCAGGCTCAGGGACTGTTAGGCACTGACATGTCTGTGCCTGGCCTCCTCACCTCTCCCAGCACTGGCCCAGGACTCAGAATCCTGGGGAATCAGGCCACCATCTGGAAGGCCACCTTTTGGCTAAGATTCCAACTGGAGAAAAGCCCAAGTCCAGGCTGACTAGGGGGGTGGGATGGACAGAGGCTAGAGCCAGAACATGAGTTAGTGATAGGGAATTCTAGCATGTTCTTTTCTAAGACCCCCTCCAGGCACTTGTGGGCATTATCTTGGGCTCCTCACTTGTGTGCTAGGGACAGAATCCCTCCCCATCCCCATTCATTTCTTCCACAAGCCTCTTAACTGCAAGCAGCCTTCACGAAGGGCAGTGCCCAGCTGTTGACACCTCACTCCATTGCCTGACTGGGGAAGTCAGTTGTGTTGCTAAAGTCCCTCCATGACCACCAGGGGCTCTTGGGACACATTTCAAAATCCTCTGTAAAGCCCTGCACGAGCTTGCCCCTGTTTACTTCTCCAACCATTCTCTCTGGTCATCAGCTCCACTTCACTGCACTCCAGACACACTGACCTCTCTTCATGCCTTGTGTTTCTATACTTCCTCCACCTCCACATGGAATGTAACCCCCTCACCCTCTCCTGGCCAACCTCATCTGTCAGAGAGGTCTCCCTTTGAATGGCCTTTTTAAAGAACTTGCTCCATTGACTGACTGGTCTCCTGCTTCACTGATTGACTTCATTCATTCATTCATTCACTTTTAGATATTCTACACATGAGTTGGAGCTCTGTGCATGGAATTATAATTGGCCCATCAGCTGGGGAGAGAGAAGAAAATACTTGGGTCAGGAATTTTATGGATCCTGCTAGAGCCAAAGTACAGATGAATTTCTCCCAGTGACCAATCTAGTGTTGGAGGCCCAAGGAGCAGTGCGGCCCAGTGGTCAAGGACAGGACCTCTGAAGTCAGAACACCTGCATTTCAGTGCTTATTCTGTCATTACGAGTGTGAACTTGGGCAAAAGAATCATAGTATCTATTTCTTAGAATTGTTAAATTGGAAAAAGCCACATAAGCCAGTGCCTGCCACATGGTACTCATTATATAATGGTTTGCTATAACAGTATGGGAGAAATTTTATATTGCACAATTGTTATTTAAAGGCTGTAAAATGTATATGAGGAAAACTTTTTTCTCAACTACCCTAACCTATAAGTTCTTTTCCTTAGAGGCAGCCTCCATTACTAATTTCTTATGTATCCTTCCAGAGATACTGTATACGCCTACAAACGTGCATATATATCTCTATCTACCTGCCCATCTGTCTGTCTTTCTATCTATCTATCTATCTATCTATCATCTAACTATTTTTACCAAATTATAGCATTCTACATACTCTTCTGATGTCTGGGCTTTGCTTTTATTAAACTAAAGATACAACTCAAAAAGTGCTCCAGGGGCACCTGAGTGGCTCAGTCAGTTAAGCATCTGACTCTTGATTTCAGCCTAGGTCATGATCTCATGATCTGTGAGATCGAGGCCCACGTTGAGTTCCACGCTGGATGTGGAGTGTGATATCACATCCTCTCTCTCTCCCTCTACCACTTGTTCTCTCTCTCTCTCTGTCTCTCTCTCTCTAAACAAACAAACAAACAGGCTCCAGTAGTCAGCACTCAGAGGTGTCTGTCATTCCTTCCGAGGGCTGGAAACATGTAGGGAGGACGCAAGGAGTAGTGACTCACCACATGGTGACCTGCAGGGTCCCTCTTAGCCAGGTCCTTTCATTTCATGGTGCTCTTTTCTCTGGAGATTTAATGTGACTGAGACAGTGGTTCTCACCCTTCAGTGTATGGAGGAACCACCTGAGAGGTTCTTGATTATTCGGATTCCAGGGACCTACTCCCTAGAGATTCTGATGCAGTATGTCCAGCATGGGCCAAGGAACACATAGGTGACACTGCTGCAGACAATTTGCAGAAAACACTCTGGAAAACAGTGCCATGTGGAGAATTCCATGTGCAGGTAGAGGGAGCATGTTTGAGGTTTCCAGGATCCATGCATTACTTGTTGCACTGCTCCGAGGCCCAACACACAGACCCAGGCTTTGCAAACTCCCAGGCTAGTTGGGGTGGCAAGACTCACTTATGGAAGATACAGGCAAGGACAGGAGACCAGTGCAGGCAGCCTATGCTATGGCTTCTGGAGAGAGGTTACTGTGGGCTCAGGTAGCAGGAGAAATTCCTGGAAGAAAGAGGATTTTAGAATGATCTTGAAGATTGGGGCACCTGGGTAGCTCAGTCGGTTAAGTGTCCAACTTCGGCTTAGGTCATGATCTCGCAGTTCATGGGTTCAAGCCCCGCATTGGGTTCTGTGCTGGTAGTTTGGAGCCTGGAGCCTGTTTCAGATTCTGTGTCTCCCTCTCTCTCTGCGCCCCTCCCCCACTCATGCTCTGTCCCTCTCTGTCTCAAAAATAAATAAACCAAAAAAAATTTTTAGAATGATCTTTTTTTTCTTAAATAGTTTATTGCCAAGTTGGTTTCCATATAACACCCAGCGCTCATCCCAACAAGTGCCCTTCTCCATGCCCATCACCACCCGCCCCCCCCCATTAGCCCTCAGTTTGTTCTCAGCATTCAAGAGTCTCTCATGGTTTGCCTCCCTCTCTCTCCCCACTATTTTTTCCCTTCTTCTCCCAGTGTGGAGTGTCAAAAAAATTAACAATAGAACTCCCCTATGACTCAGTGATCGCACTGCTAGAATGATCTTGAAGATTGGAGAAGGTATAGATAGCTGAAGAAATATTGACTGGGACACCTGGGTGGCTCAGTCAGTTAAACATCTGACTCTTGGTTTTGGCTCAGGTCATGATCTCTCAGTTTGTTGAGTTTGAGCCCCTTGTTTAGCTCCATGCTGATGGTGCAGAGGGTGCTCAGGATTCTCTCTCTCCACTCGGTCTGCCCTTCCCTTGCTCTCTCTCCCTCACTCTTCTCTCTTTCTCTCAAAATAAATAAATAAATAAAATTTAAAAGTCCCAGTGGATTCTAATGTTAAAAATATATGTATTGACTGACTTGGGGTCAAAGATGTGCTGAAAAGGTCACACTATAGGGGAGAGCTGGGGCCCAGAAAGCTGGCATCTTTGTACAAATTAGAAAAAGTTACCTTCTCTGGCAAAGGCAACCTGTGGTGCAGGTTGGGCAAAAGAAAGGCACTCCTTCCTTTGGGGGAATCCAAAGGATCCATGCCGGATCGAGTGGATTACTAAGAGTACAGTTTAGGTTTCAGCTTCCACTCATCTTCTTGGCCTTTGTGCCGTGCACAAACTGCTCAGTCACAACATTGATCCTGCCAGAGACAGACCCTTAAAGAAATAAATGCTAAGATGTCAGTGAAGCAGGACACATAGGAGGAGGAACAGGCTTGGGAAGTGGGAAAGTAATGAATTCAGTTCTAGATGTACAGAACACAAGGCATTGGGTGATTAAGGTAAATCCACGCAGTGAGCGACTGCGTAAGGGAATCTGGGCCAGTGCTTGGGAAGAACTCAGACACCTTAGCTGTAGACTGACCAGCAGGATGCACCCCGAGCTTACCCACCAACCAGGTAGCTTAGTGGAAAGGCAGAACATGCATGTGCATTGTGTGTGTTATGTGTGGGCATAGCCACGCACATATATCCATGAGAGAATAGTCTGATGGTTTGTGTGGCACAGTCTGGGTGCTCTGGAAAGAAGACAGCAATGTGGCCAAGTCCTCCAGGTTTTCCCAGAGGAGATGGGCCTGGTGGATAGGCATAGGCTAGGGGAAATAGGAAGCATTGTGCTGTTTAGGATGGCTGGTTTCTCCTGCTCATTCATCTCAGCTTGGCTGTCAGCTGGCATAGCCTTCCATGGCCATCTAGAACGTAATCCCTAATCCCTTTCGTCTCGTTACCTTGTTTTATTTTCTTCTGAGCACTTACCCCTATCTGAAATTATTGCATTATTTGCTTGTTGACCCTTATGTCTATGTATGTACATGTTTATTGGGTATCTAATTCTATCAGGCTGTAAACTTCCATTAAGGCAGGAATTTTATCTGTTTTTGTTCATCCCTATGTCTCCAGTGTCTGGTACATTTCAAGTGTTCAATAGATGTTTTTTGAACATATGAATGAATGAATGAATGAATGAATGAGTAGGTGAATGAAAAGACCAAATAGAACCACACATTGCCAGCAGGAGACTTTTTGGTATTCTTCTGACTTATTTGAGGGGGAGGCAGCCTTTTATTTCCCTGACCTGATGACCATTCCGTCTAAGATTTCTGAAGCTCTATCCTTCTGGAAGGAGTCCTCCAGGCTGTGGGCTTTGGCCTTGGGCATACTGTGACCCATCCACAGGTGGTCATCATTGTGGCTACATTCCCAAAGCCAGCCAGACTTGACCTAACACCCCCTTCTACATTTAAGCCCCAATCTCTGCACAATGACCTTGCCACAATGACCAGACCAGGAAATCTTAGGATTTTCTTCCCTGTTAGTGAAAACCTTGGCTTGTGGAAATTCAAGAGATTATCAGTGGAATTTGTCACTCCATCCAGACCAGCATGGGGTTGGAAGCATTCAGCATATCACTATGCAACATCAAGACATATATATTAAGCTGGAAAATGCACAGGGCTTCAGCCTCAGAACAAAACCCTAGCCAGAGGGAGGACTTAGTGATCTAAGGAATGTCTTTTAAGCCAGAGTCTCTCTGGACTGAAGGGTTGAATTATTCCAGGGTAAATAAATCAGCCCTATTCTTCTTCTAGGATCAGGTAGCTCTGAGAACTTTAGTGGCCTGGCTAACCCTGGATAAACCATTAGGGCTCAGCCATAAATCTGAAAACAATCCTGTTTCTCTATTAAAAAGACCTTTGAAATGACATCAATTATCTGCCCCCCCTTGAATAAAATTCTATTTTATTTGAAAATTGCATGTGCATTGAAGAAAATTTGAAGACACAGAATAATAAAAAGAAGAAAATTAGTATTATCATCCTTCTATAACCTAGATAGAGAAAAACCACTGTTAACAGCTTTCTCTCCACCCACGCCGCTTCCCTCTCCCACTGTCTCCCTCTTCCCCCTTGCCTTCCCCCTTTCCTCCTGTCCCCTCTCCATCATCCCCCCTCTTTACTTCTTTTCACCCTCTCTCCTTGTTCCTAGGGAGATACATATGTTCTATATATGTTTTTCCCCAAAGTCATGGCATTGAAGTCGTTCTAATCCTCTACCCCTCATCTGTAAAAAAGAGGTAAGGATGGGAGGGACGTCACATGGCTGTTTCAGGATAAAAGGAGATAACGCATGTGGAGGGCTTGGCAGAGTGCCTGGGCATTTTATGTGCTCAATAAATAGATGTTACATTTGTTATATCAATCCTGACCTGCCTTTAAAAGGCTGTAAAGATCATCCTTTCAGGTAAATCTTACTGCAAATCCTTGGATGTTTACCTAGGATAAATTCCTAGGAATGGGATACCCACGATTTTGAAGTTTTTAAGGATTTGGATGTATATTGCTAAAACCTCCACACCCCTGGGTATAAGAGTGCTTGCTTCCTGGAGCTTCTCCAGCATTCAATAATTGTATCTATTTTAATCTTTTCCAATTTGATAGGCATGTTGTTTGAATTTGAGTATCTTTATTTACTAATGAGGTTGATATTGTTTGATTTTCATATTGACTGGCCACTTGTGTTTCTCTATTTGTAATTCATCAGGTTGTATATTTTGCCCAGTTTTTCCTGTTTGGTGCTTATATTTTTTCTAATTAATATTAATTTCTATATAGCCAAGATATTAATGTGTATGGGTATGGGTGTGAGTGTGTAAACATTAGTTTAGTCTAGTTTACTCCTTTGACTTCATTTATGGGCTTTTTAAAAAGAGAAGTAGTTATTATATTTATATTTATATAGTATAATGAGGTCCTACATTTTCTTCTATTGTGTTTTTTATCTTCCTTTGTTTTTTGGGCCCAGAAATCCCTGCTTTGCCCAGAGATCAAGCAAACATTTATCCTTGTTTTACATTTATTTTATTTTAGTTGCTTTATGATTTTACCTTTACATTTATCTTTTAATCCATCTGGTTTTCAATTAGGTATGTGCTATGAGGTAGTGATGCAATTTTTTATTAATTTGCAAATAATTAGCAATTTATTTCACTATGATGTACTAAATAACTTATTCTTTTTTTTTTTTTAGTTTTTTGATGTTTATTTATTTTAGAGAGAGAGAGACAGGGTGCAGAATGCAAGTGGGGGAGGGACAGAGAGAGAGAGACAGAATCTGAAGCAGGCTCCAGGCTCTAAGCTGTCAGCACAGAGCCCCATTGGAGGCTCAAACTCATGAACTGTGAGATAATGACCTGAGCTGAAGCCAGACACTAAATAGACTAAGCCACCCCGGTACACCTGAATAACTTATTCTTTACCCAACTCTATAAAATGCTGCCTTATTTATGTGGATCTATTTTGGGGTTTCTAGTATATAGAAGTGATATCTTTGTTTTTATATCCATACACATTCTCTTAATTAATGCACCTTTAAAATATGTTTTAATATAAAAAATATAAGTGTTCCCTTTATTCCACTGCTTCATTTTTTTAAATTCTTACTTTGATTTCTCCCATGTTTATTCTTGTAGAGTAACTTGAAGCAATTTTGCTAAGTTACAAAAAATTCTATTTGCATGTTTATTAGAATGATATTTTATTTATGAACTAATTAGAAATAAATTGGATCTTTAAGATATTGAGATTGCTTATCCAGGAACATGGTATATTTTGTCATTAATTCACGATCTTTTACATCCTAGAGTTAAAAGTGTTTTAACTTTCCTGTGATGTAAACTTGATGAACTTCAATTCATTATTTCATTGAGAGTCTTTTTAATTTTAACAAAGGAGCTGAGCTCATTCATAGCTGTTTTCACAATGAAAAAAATAGGTGGTTTTATTTCTATTATTTTAAGCTTTTGTTTTCATGGTTACATATTATTTTCTTTTTTCTGTTTTGTTGTTGTTCCCTGGAAATGCATTTTTTTTTGTTCTTGTCTGCTGAATTTGAAATTTCCACCCTCTTTTTGTCCTGAAAAGTTGTTTTCCAATGTAAAAATGACCAGCTTCTCCCTACTTCTTGTCAAAAAAGAAACACTTTATCAGTACTTCCTTGTGAAAAGAGGAAAATCTAAGTTTAGCTTCTTTCCTATCACCCGTATTCCTCAGTTTGAAAAAGAACTTGGCTTATTGGTTATTATCAAAAAGTCAAGAAATAACAAGTATTTGTGAGGATGTGAAGAAAAGGGAACACTCGTGCCCTGTTGATGGGAAGGCAAACTGGTACAGCCACTCTGGAAAACAGTATGGACGTTCCTCAAAAAATTAGAAATAGAACTCTCATTTGACCCAGTACTTCCACTTCTGGGTATTTATCCAAAGAATATGAAAACACTAACTTGAAAAGACATGTGCACCCCCATGTTCACTGCAGCATTATTTACAACATGCAAGACATGGAAGCAGTTTAAGTGTCCACCGATAGGTAAATGGATAAAGAAGATGTGACATGTATATAAATGGAATATAATTAAGCCATAAAAAGAAGGAAATCTTGCCATTTGCAACAAGATGGGTGGTCCTTAAGGGCATTATGCTAAGTGGAAGTACAAATATCATATGTACTCACTTACATGTGGAATCTGAAACCAAACCAAACTCATAGATACAAAGAACAGACTAGTGGTTGCCAGACGCAGGGCCATGGAGAGTGTGTGAAATGGGTAAAGAGGGTCAAAAGGCATAAACTTCCAATTACAAAATAAATAAGTCATGGGGATGTGCTGTAGCGTAGTGACTGTAGTTAATAATATTGTACTGCATATTCGAAATTTGCTAAGAGAATAGACTTAAAAGTTCTCAGCACAAGAAAAACATTTTTGTAACTATGCATGGTGATGGATGTTAACTAGACTTATTGTAGTGATTGTTTCACAATATATATAGATATTGGATCATTATGTTGTACACTTGAAACTAATGTAATGTTATACATCAATTATACAGTAATAAAAACTTTTTAAAAGAAATGCAGGTTTTTTCATTTTTTAATTGAAATAAACTTTTATTATTATTTTTAACTCCCATATAGTTAGCATACAGTGTTATGTTAGTTTCAAGTGTACAATATAGAGATTCAACAATTCTATATATTGCTCAGTCATAAGTATACTCTTAATTCCCCTCCCCCCCCCCCCCCACCTTCCCTCTGGTAAACATCAGTTTCTTCTCTATATTTAAGAGTGGGGTTTCTTTGGTCTCTTTATTCTTTGTTTGTTTTGTTTCTTAAATTCCACATATGAGTGAGATCACATGGTATTTTCCTTTCTCTGACTGATGTATTTTACTTAGCGTAATACTCTCTAGCTCCATCCATGTTGCTGCAAATACCAAGATTTCATTCTTTTTTATGGCTGAGTAATATTCCATTGTGTATATACACCACATCTTCTTTATCCATTCATCTATCAATGACACTTGGGTTGCTTCCATATCTTGGCTATTATAAGTATGTCTCTGAAGCCACGGGAAACAAAAACAAAAATAAACTACTGGAGCTACATCAAAATAAAAAGCTTCTGCACAACAAAGGAAATAATCAACAAAACAAAAAGATGACCTACTGAATGGGAGAAGATATTTGCAAATGACATATGCAGTAAGAGTTCATATCCAAAATATATAAAGAACCTACACAACTCAACACCAAACAAAACAAAACAAAAAAGCAAAACAAAAGACAAAAAATCCAATTTAAAAATGGGCAGAGGAAGGGGGTGTCTGGGTGGCCCAGTCAATTAAGCGTCTGACTTTGTTTCAGGTCATGATCTCGCGGTTTGTGGGTTTGAGCCCCACACTGGGCTCTGTGCTGACAGCTCAGAGCATGGATCCTGCTTCTGATTCTGTGTCTCCCACTCTCTCTGCCCTGCCCCTACTCTCCCTCTCCCTCTCTCTCTCTCTCTCTCTTTTTCTCTCTCAAACATAAACATTAAAAAAAAATTTAGAAAATGGCAGAGGACATGAGCAGACATGTCTCCAAAGAAGACATACAGATGGCCAACAGACACATGAAAGGATGTTCAACATGATCAATCAAGACTCAGTCATCAGAGAAATGCAAAAGAAATGCAGGATTTCAGACCTTAGTTAATATTTACTTATTTTCAGGTTTATTTCTTATATTTGCATATTGTGAAATGCCATTAAAGATAATCAGCTTTAACTCCATTTCATAGTTCATTTTCCTCTTCTTCAAATTACGTCTTACACAGTCTTAAATTCTGTATTTAATTCATTTCTTAAGCATTAGGCCGTATCTTCAAGTGATTTTTTTTATCCCAGTCCCATGGGAGGTGTACTTCTGAGTCTTTTCCTGTATGAAAAAACCTCTCTGCTCCCGTCACAGGACTGATAATCTGGAACGACAATCAGAACTTTCCATCATACATTTCTTCTGGTGTTGCCTCTCGTCCGCTGTTTGGTTTTGTGGAGAGATCTAAAGCAAGCCTGATTTTCTTCCTTTGTAATAAACTTCTTTTATATTTCTCTTACCTTCAGCAAATCTTTTTTCTTTGCTCTGCGATTCAAGATTTCCACAAGGATGTTTCTAGTTGGTCTGTTTTCCTTTCCTGTTGCTCAGTCGGTTTTTCAGTTTGCAGAAATAGTGTAAAATGGTCTCTTATTTTATATTAAAAAAAAATTCCAGCTGCATTTGCTCTATTTTCACCTACTCAACTGCTCTCCCTATTGTATTGACTGCCCCTGTGACTTATGAGTCTTTTTAAAAACACCTTAGTATTTTCATTTCTTATTACTTTTCTTTCAAATCAAAGAAGAGTCCCTAAACTTGGTTTCTACTATGCTGTTGGTTTTCTATGGAATCTAACCTGCTGTTCTTGGTACTCAGTGTGGTCTATCCATCAGGCAGTCACATCCTGTTTTTGCATACTTTCTCAAGAGGAATAATGTGTGTTGGGTGTTTCTCGATAGCCTGGCATCATGCTAAGAATGGATCCTATGCTGGTATCTGGTTTAAGCTGTGCAATGCTTTATTTTAAATCCCCAGTTCATGGAAGTTGATGAGCTCTAGAATTTGTCTGGGACCAGAGACCCAGAAAGCATGGAACTGTTCTCAGCTGAGGCTCCTCATCCTCACCCAGCATGGTCTTCTAGCCCAGTTTGTCCTAATTTGTCCTCTCTTCATACTTTCACGGCCGAACTTCTACTTTAGATTCATAGATGCAATGACATTTTGAATCTCGTTGAGAGGAATATTAAAAGTTGCCTAAAATTATCTCCCGCTTCTTCTCATAATTTTACTATTTAGGAAGACCTGTTATCCAATGTCCCAGACAGACACCTTCTTTTGAACTTTATTTTCTTTCTCTGTGTCTGGTTATTTTCTGCCCCTTTGCCTTTCCATGGGCAAGTCTGGTTTGCTCAATATTGAGACGTGAGATCAGTTCTGGCTGAGATGGTCAAGACTGGCCCCTGTTCTAATCTGTCAGGTTCGGGCAGAAAGGAGAAGAGGAAAGAACAGGTTGACTGTAAATGTCCTAGGTGATCAGAGACCCTGCATTTTGGAGGAGGAGGGAAGGAGAGACTCCAGTGCTTTGAGACTCTTTGCTCCAAAAGGTGGTCTGGCTGTTTCTGGCGAGGTGTCCCAAAGTAATGGGGCAGTGGCTCTTATTTCCTCAGACCCAGCCAGAAATCTGTCACTTGTGACTCCCAGCACAGTGAGGCCCCCATGACTCTGGCATGCTTCCGGAGCCCTGGCTGGATCCGTAGGAGCCCCTGACATGCCCACAGCCCACCTTTACCTTCAGCCCTTCCCTTTGAGAAGGGGGAGGGGCTGATAATATTGGACTTCTGCCAGGATCTCTTGCTTTACCTTCGGAGGCACCATATCTATCCTCCATAGACTAGGTGCTTGCTAAAAAATATAAACCAGCTTATTTATTCTGTTTAAACCCTTCAATGTCTTCCCATCACTCTTAACATAAAACCCAAATTTCTCACCACGGCCTGCAGGGCCCTACACGGTTGGCCTGTTTACATTCTTGGCCCTCTTCTGTGCTATTCCTCACCTACCTCCGCACACCCCAGCCACTCTGCCCTTCCTCCTGTTCCTCCAGCACGCAGGCTGCTTCCATCTCAGAAACCACTGGGAATATCTTTTCCCTTGTCGTCTGCATGACTGGCTTCTTCTTATCTATCAAGTCTTAGCCCAAAGCTCACCTCCCCTGAAAGGCTTTCCTAACCCCCCTGTAGAGATGACCTGCCGCCTCTGCCTGCCCACACACTCTTTCTGTTAGGTCTCACAGAGCTTCTTCCTCTGAAATACCCTGTTTACATCTTTATGTATTAGTTTTCTGTCTGTCTCCCCAAACTGGAACAGAACCTTCATGACAACAGATAATGTGTCTTTCCTGTTCTCACTTGCATCCCCAATGCCTAGAGCGGTGCTTGGCACATAGTAAGTGCTTGTTGAATGCGTGAATAGATGTAGCCCATTGCTTTGCAGACACTGTCAGCCCTCCTTCCATCTGGCCAGCCTGCCTTCTATTTTTCAAAAGTCTCCCTACATTTCCATCAGCTTTGCCTACTTTACAGCACCAGTGTATGTTTTCCCCTGTTTTTATATTCCACTGGTAATTTTAACCTGACCAGGGCTGGAGGGAGGGAGGGCAAGTGGAATTTCTAATGACAGCTCTGGCTTTCTTTCAAGTTCAAACTGAATCTAAATCAAACCCTTTCTCTCTTTGCCTGACCTCAAAGGTCACGTTCAAGAAGTTGTCGAGATCTTTAGGGAACTGGATGAGGCACAGTTCTGTCTGGAGTGACACCTGCTAGGTCAGGTGACTTCTAGGAGGCCCCTCCACAGCTCCCTGTCACTGTTGCCAATCAGGAGGGTCACACTGGCTGCTGCAGGGGAGTCCCTAGGTCATCTAAAGAAAACCAACTGTCAACACAGTGGGTTATCCTGTCAGATGCACCCAGAGTGCAAGCAACCACTGAGTTGATGTGCCCCTCTACTTGGTACCCTCCCCAAATGGAAGCCCCCCCCCCCAATTCCCTGAAGTCACCCGAGACACTGTCTTTTGAGCAAGGACTCCAGGTAGGCTTGCATGCAGATGCAAGATCTCTGCTCTGCCCAGTGGGGGAAGAGTGGAGCTGGGCACATATCTGTGTAGCCTGAATTCCAAATGCACAGATTAATAAACTCTGAGCTGAAGGGAATGTGCCCATCGTGTTCAGGCTCCTCACTTCATAGAAGAGGCAGCTCCAGCCAAGTGAAGGGAAGACTCCCCATCAAGGTCATATGATATGCAAATGGCAAAACCTCCACTTTATCCCCAGTCTCATGATTCCAGTTCAGAACATTTCTGCTCGGTAGTGCCTCAGTTTCCCCAAGGATGCAGTATTCTAGGCTAGGAAGAAAGGGAAGCAGCAAGTGCCTGCTACCCAGACCCTCCAGCCTTGCCATCCAGGGAATTCATTCTCCAGGAAGCAGGTGGGCTGCACTAACCTTGCCCTGCTCCGCTCAGGGAGGGCAGGACCCTTGCAAGGAAGGGAAGAAGGCTGCTCAGATGCTGCAGGATGCAGTGGGGAGGGGCGTTGGTCAGTGTCTCAAAAGGTGCAGCCTAGAGCTCACCGTTCCCGAGTGGCCTCGCCTGGCCTCCTAATGGGAGGGCTGACTCACAGAGACGGGGAGCTCTGGACTCGACTCTGGGCAGAGCACGATTAGCTCAGTGTTCTGACTCATGCAGTGATGTCAGGATAATTCCAGGGCACATAATCAGGCACTCCGGAGAAGAAAAATGACCGTCATTACCAATTGGAGAGGAATATTTCAAACACCTTAAATCGATAAGGTTTAAAGTTGGGGGCTGTTTCTCCTCCTTCCTATGGCAGAGACTGTCATGGAAAACCCCAGTGCTATAAAGTATATCCTTCTCTTAGCAGGGCAAGTCCCGTAGGATCTGGGGAGATGAGCCCCTGGAGGAGCGCCTCATTAGGAAGCTCTGAATTTTAACTGGGGTCTCACTTCTCAACCCACGGTCAGCAGGGCCTATCCAAGGAAGCAAGCCACCCGTTAGTCTCCGTCACAACATTTCATTTGAGGGGGTGCAAAAGAAAACCACCTGATTGGCAAAGAGTAAACTCACTTAATAGGCTCTCTCCCCGCCAGACATAGATTAAAAGTGATTTTTTTTTTTGCCTAAATTACATTTTATTTTCTCACCAGCTGCTAACTCTCTGAGACAGATTGGGAGATAAATTATCACAGCAGTGAATGAATCTAATTTTTCAATATAATTCACGGTAATTCTATATTTTCCACACAAGATGGAAATAGCGCTGGCTCTTCGCCAGGAGCCAAACTTTAAAAAAAAACACACACACACAATATCTTGGACTATGAGTCCAAGTCTATGAGTGTGGAGGATACAGACCAAGGGGTGACAGAGAGGAATTCTGTAGGCAAGGGAGGGAATGGGGACAAAGTGGGTGGTGGTTACAGGGAGGAGGATGAAGAGGCCAGAGAGGAAGGTATCATGTGCTCTATGGCTTCACCCCCTCCCTCAGCCCACGACAGCCCAGCCCCCAGCCCTCTCACCTCATCCCCCACATTCCTGGTTCATCTCTTCTTTCTGGACTGTGCTTCCCCTGGTTCACCCTTGACCATTCAATAGGACATAGTCTCCCTCCCTCACTCCCCAGTCATCTCACCAGCTCATTCTGTTTCCTTTACACCCTTTCTTGCTGCAGAGTGGCAAGTTTGTTTTCCTTCATCTGGGCCTGTGTCCCTTGATAGAATGATAGAACGTAAGTATCACAGGGAAAGAGTCCTTCACAGCCTTGGTTGCTATGTGCCTGACCTGAGGTGGGCACTGCATAAATATTTGTGGACTCTATGAAATACGAACAGGAAAGGAAAGGAGAGGAGTCAGGTTTCCTGCAAACACCTCATCAGGTGCTTAGCCTCAACTGCACGGTGAGGATGTCATGTAGCAATTTGTCATTGTTAGTGGGTTATTGATGGGAATTGGGAAGAGGGAATGGACAGAGCAGCCTTTGATGGGGCAACCTGGCATGGCTGTGAGCATGGCTGCACCTTGTGTCTGTGAATAATCTCTCTAGGTTCATTTTTCTCCTGCAGCCTTCTCCTGCCGATATTTCAGGAGAAATTTAAAACAGTAACTATTAGGAAGGTTGTTGACTAGCAAGTCTTTCCCAGTCAGAATCAGACCGAACACAGCTGGGGCCAGTCTGGTGCTGCCTCACCTGCCTTCCTGGCACTCCTGGTGACCTGCAGCATCGGCCAGAGTGCCTATCTGGGTGGCTGAGCCTCAGCATCGGGTCCAAATGAGTCTAAATTATCGAAAGAAGGCAGCATATGCCATAGGGTAGGAAAGTGGCCGTGCCGTTTGCTTTAAAGAGGCTGAGACCAGATCTGGCTTGGATCTGTAGGGAATATAAATGATGCAATTAATTCCCTGTAATTTACAAGTCGTCATTTGCACAGAGCTCTGCGAGAAAGGGTTTGGAAGCCATATATCGAATGCTGTGGGCTCTGGGGTGTCATCACCATTCTCTCCACCTATGGAAAACCAGCTCAGGCTTGAAGGCTCAGCAGAAGTACTGAACCTTCAGAGCCTTCCTAGATTGTTCCCCCCTCTGCTAGTTTATCTAGTCGCCCTGGGTCACTTAACCTGCATTTAGTTAGACCTTACTTCAATTTCACTTTGAATTATGGCTGTTTGTGTCTGCCTCTTTCAATGAAAACTCACTGAGGGGTGAGACCATGTTTAAGACACCCTGATATCTTTCTCCTTCCTCTCCAGCACCACAGTTATTTCTTTGCCTATTGTATGTAATCAATAAATATATACTATATGGCATTACACTGAAGACAAGGCTGTTTAGCCCCTCTCTGTTCATGCCCAGCCAAGAGCCATACATATGAGAAAAAGAGTCCTTCATGACTTCAGGTAACCTAACGGGGTAGAGAGAGAGAAGGGCTATTTACTTCCTTTGTGGTAGAAGTTTCCTATTTTTGCTCCAAAGTGATAATAGTACCTCAATGTCCAGTTGAGACTCCCCATTCTCCTTCTCTCTGTCCATTTCAAATTTTTTTTAATGTTTTATTTCTGAGAGAGAGAGAGACAGATACCGTGAGTAGGGGAGGGTGAGAGAGAGAGGGAGACACAGAATCTGAAACAGGCTCCAGGCTCTGAGCTAGCTGTCAGCCCAGAGCCCGACATGGGGCTCGAACCCACAAACCGTGAAATCATGACCTGAGCCGAAGGCGTATGCTTAACTGACTGAGCCACCCAGGCGTCCCTCTGTCCATTTCAGATGAGGCTGCCTCTACCCCTAGTCCCAGGGGCAGAACACATGCCCCAGACCCAAAGTAATGAAAGCCCCACCCTCTCCAGGCTTGGATCAGGATTGGCAGCTCGGCCCTCAGACCCAGTGGGATGCCTGAGGCTTTGGATGCAGTTTCCAGGCAGAGGCAGGTGTTTTTGCCAGCTCTGCTTGATGCTGAGAGGAGTAATCTCTGCCATGGCCACCACCACAGAGGTACCATAATGAGCCTGAGACCAAAAAACAACACTGTAGAAACCAGAACTAAAAACGACAGTGACAAATGAAGCCCAGAAAACATCCTTTGAGTCCTGAATCCAATTAGACCTGAATATGGCTTTTCTACCCTTGGACTTTTCGATTATGTTAGTTGGATTGTTTGTCACTTGCAGTATAAATGCCCCGCCCCCTCACCTAGTCTATCCTTCATGCCAACACAGGTGAACTGTGACCGGAGTAATGACTAGGGAAGAGTCAATCGATGCAGTCAAGGAAATGTTCAACCTCACTTAAAATCAAAGAATAGCCAATTAAAGCAATGAGATAACATTGTTTGCCTAGAAACCTGGCAAAGATTAAATGCAATGATAATATTCTGTGGTAAGTAGATAGATAATGCTTAATAAGGGTGCTACAGAAAGGGTATTCATAAACTGCTGATAGGAGGATAATTTGGAGGGTAATTAATAAATGCAGATTAACTTGCATACCATTTGTCTGCATCTAGGAAAGTATCCTAAAGAAATAAGTAAGAACGCATGCATTTAGCTAATAGAATAAACATATGTGTCAGGTGTTTATAAGTCAGTGAAAAATTGGAAGTAACCCGAATGTCCAGCAATAGAGGATGAGCGGAGTAAAGTTTGGTGCATCTCATAATCAAATCTTATGCATTTATGTTGAAAAATGTTTTTTCATAGTTGAGAAAGTAGCAAATAAAATATCTGATATATGTAAAAAACGATAGGCAACTGATAATAAGAGCTTTCACTGTGAAATAAGATATTAGAAATATTTTTAAATTTTCTTCTTTTGTATTTTTCCAGCTGGCCTAACTTTCTAAATATATCCCATATTTGATCATACTCACTACCCCATGGCTGCCAGGCTGGCCAAGCAGCCATCCACTCTGGAATGGGTGACTGTAATATTTTCTAACTTATGTCCTTGCTTCACCTGGTACTCCTTCAGTCTGCTGAAGGGTAAATAAACACAAGTTTATTTATTTAATCTCTAAACCCAACATGGGGCTCAAACTCATGACCCCAAAACCAAGCGTCGCATGCTCTTCAGACTGAGCCAGCCAGGTGCCCCAACAACATGCTTTTAAATATGGGTCAAAAAAAGCATCTCAACAGAAAGAAATTTTAAATATGAACTAAATGAAACTGAAAATATAACACCAAAATTTGTGGAATGCAGCAAAAGCCATACTTAGCAGGTAATTTCTAGCAATGTATGTATATTTTAGACAAAAATAGATACCTAAAATCAATCATTTAAACTTCCACCCTAGGAAATTAGAGGAAGAAAGAAGAGCAAAATAAACCTAAAGCAAGCATAAAAAATAAATAATAAAAATTTGAAAAGATATCAGTGAAAGAGTAACAAGAAAACAATGGGGAAAAAATCAACAAAACCGAAAGCTGTTTCTTTGAAAAGATTAATAATACTGATAAACCTCTAGCCAAGCTAACCAAGAAAAAAAAAAAGGCACAAATTACTAATATTAGAAGTAGAAGAAGAGCCATCAGTAGTGATCCCATGAATATTACAAGAATAATAAAGGGATATTATGAAAAGTCCATGCCCACAAATTTGCTAACTTAAATAAAATGGACCAGTTCCGTGAAGACACAATCTACTAATACTCACACAAGAAGAAATAGATAATTTTAATATGTCAACATGTATTAAAGAAATTGAATGAATAGTTAATAGTCTTTAAAATATAAAGCATCAGGCCTGGATATTTCACTGGTGAATTCTACCAAACATTTAAGGAAGAAATGATACCAATCTTCAACAGTCTCTTCTAGAAAACACAAGCAGAAGGTAAAATCCCTAACTCATTCTATGAGCCCAGCATCATCCTAAAACTAAAATCAGATAAAAGAAACTACAGACCAGTATAATTCATGAACATCAATGCAAAAATCCTCAACAAACCACTAGCAAATTAAATCCAACAATGTATATAAAGAATTACACACCATGACCAACTGAGATTGATTTCCAGGTATGTAAGGCTGTTTCAGTATTTGCAAATCAATTAATGTAATCTGTCACACGAACAACAGTCTAAAAAAATATCATTTGATCACATGGATAGATGTAGAAAAAACATTTGACAAAATCCAGTGCTCGTTCATGATCAAGTTCTTTAAAAACTAGGAATAAATGGAATTTTCTCACTTGATAAATAACATCAACAAGAAATCTACAGCTAACATCATACTTAATGGTGAGGATATAGATGATGTAGATGATGCCCCCAAGATCAGAAACAAGGCAAAGATTTCCACTCCCACTAACGTATTCAACATCATACTGGAAGTGCTAGCTAATGAAGTAAAACAGTAAAAGGAAATAAAATGTATGAAGATTGTGAAGAAAGAAATAAAATTGTCATTGTTCACAGTCGACATGATTTTCTATATAGAAAATTACAAAGATGTAACAAACACTGAAACAAATAAGCAATTATGGAAAGTGTGCAAGATACAAGGTTAACGTGCCTAAGTTAATTGCTTTCATACATGTAAGCAATAAACAATTGGAATTTGATATTTAAAATACAATACCATTTACATTAGCACCCCCCACAAACGAAATACTGAAATTAACAAAATGGGTACAAGAACTATTTGAAGAAAACTACAGAATTCTAATAAAAGAAATAAAAAAAGATCTAAATAAACGGACAGATACTCCACCTCCATGGATAGGAAGACTCAGTATTGTTAGCATGTATCCTCAGACACCAGAAGAGTGATAGGCACACTGTAAGCATCACACAAATAATTATTGGAAACAATGAATAAATGAACAAAGGCACCAGCATCCGTCATTTTGATCTACCAGTGCCTGGGAAAGACGAGTCAGAACCAATTAAGAGAGCAGATGCAGGGTCAACAGTAACAAGTGTTGTAACTATTTCTTCCAAGTCTGGTGGTCAGGTAAATAATGCTCTATTAGTAATATAAGTTAGAACAGACAGAACTTTTTTAAAGCTTGTAAGAGTAAAAACCCTCTGCAAAATTGCATTAAGGTCAAATAATTGCAAATGTGGAAATCAATGAAAATAAAAACACTATATATAAAACCTCTGTAGTAGAGCAAATTCAGACTCAGAGAAAATTAACTGTTCATTTTTTAGTATCATATAATTACATTTATCTGATTATAAAATAATGTGCTCTTATTGTTTGCAGAAAACAGGAAAGAACAAACAAAATAAGAACTGCGGATAACCACTGATAACATTTTGGTATATTTTCTTTCTTTTTTTCTTGTGTAGGTTTAGATATATATTCACAGAGATGCTGTAAGATTTTTTGCTTCATTTGATTTGTAATTCAAAGAGAAAGAGAGAGAATGAGATGAGAATCTGGTACCTTACCTATTTGTGAAAAACTTAAGACAATCATTATGAGAAAAAAACCGTGTCTTGCTCTTGGCTGGTAGGCATATGGGAAAATGGGCAAAGCAAAGATTATCAAAGAATCATGGGGTATGAATGCTTCTGAATAATTAGTGTGAGAAATGATGGATTAGTATTACTTTAGCCTTTTAATTTTAATATTCTTCTATTATTTTTTAAACAATTTATTTTCAAGTTGGTTTCCATATAACATCCCGCACTCATCCCCACAAGTGCCCTCCTCCATGCCCATCACCCCCCTTCCCCTCCCCCCCACCCCCATAAACCCTTAGTTCTCAGCATTCAAGAGACTCTTGAAAATTCTTCTATTATTAAAAAAATAAGTCAAACAAGCATTAAGCTTAAAAGCATAAGAAAATCTTAAGATGTGTTTAGTTTCATGAAACAGAAATTTCAGCTTAAGGACAAAATGGAATTATATAAAAATAGGGGGAGATCCTCATGGAAATTCGTGATGAGGAATAAAGTCAGGTCCCAATGGGCTGGAAGAACAAAAGGCAGCTAGATTCTCTTCTTCCTCTCCTTGGGGCTACATGGTCCCTAACCTGTGCTTACCTCTGCATGTCTCTGCCTTTTCCCCTACCAGCTTCCATAGCTCAGAGTGGTATGCTTTTGTCCCTTAATTTTAGTTAGCATGTGGCTTTGCTGGTGACAATATTGGTTCATACATACTCTGATGTTGTAGCTCAAATCCCTACAGTTAGCAAGCACAGTCTTTGGGCCTCTTAATTGCATTGCTAGTGAGCAAGGATATAATGGTTAGTCCTGCCTTTTGGAAGACCAGTGCTTGTATCAGCCAAACACCTGTGGCTAAGGAAAGGAAGTAAGGTCAAATGGCAAGGGCACTATTGGCAAGGATAACAGCAACTGAACCCCAAAGGAAGAAAGAAAGGAAAAACTAAGTAAATGACAAAATAAAGAAGCCTAAACTAGTAAAGCTAATCAAAACCAAATTCAGATTAACAATATTAAAATCAGAAATCTGATGTAACAGACAATATAAAATATTTTTTAATTATACGAGCACATTATGCCAAATTGTCAGATAAACATAACTGCAATAAAATGGGGGGGGGGCGGGGAGTAAGCATGGGATTACAAACTTGATGCAAGAAAAATGAGAAGACATTGTTAGGCTTTAACAGAAGATTATCTATTATATGACAAAGGTCATAGAGATGTGCTGCTAATTCTTCCTAATACAAATAATTTCTGTATGCTATAAACTGTTCCAAAACAAAGAAAAGAATTTCAGGGTTCCCATATTAGACTATGAGGTCAGTATGATAGAAGGCCTGAAATCTGATAAAGATACTAATACTATAACAAATCTATGCCAACACAGTATCTGAATGCAAATAAAAATATTGAAGTAAAATATCAATAAGTAAAATCAGCCCTATAAAAGAATAATATTTCAGGAACATATATAATTTATTGCAGCAAATAAAGGTGGTTTATAATGAGGAAATCTATTCCTATCAGCCATACTTGGCATAACATGTGCTGTTTGGGAAGATCTTAATAGTTATTAAAATTTCCTATTTTATTATTTATGCACATATTCAATCGTAAACACAATTAATAATTACATTCCTGTCAGATATAACACTTAATGAATCCTGGAAAAAATTCTTGAGAGAGTCACACAATATTGTCTGTGACTAGATACAGATATCCAAGGGTATAAGCAAATTCTGCCAAAAGTCCATTCATGTAACAGTCACAGAACTACATAGAACAAATCCTCTTAAGTTCAAAATAGATGAAATATTTAACATTACATATTATAGAAATGCTAAGGTTTATTTTCAAATATTAAGTAAATAAGCACTCAAAATGCATTAAATTCTTTTAACTAGTCACCTAGTTGCTAGTCATCTGTGAATGTCAATTCTTAAAAGTTAATAGAAGTGGTTTTCATGTGATCTCACTTGACCATTAGAACTTTCATGTCAGCTCACTTGGCCTTTGTAAACTTTTTCACCACTTAACATATGTATAGAGGCTGTAGACAGAGGCAGGAAAAGAACAGAGCAAAACCCAAAAGGCATCAAAACAAAGAAAATAATAAATAAACAGTTTGATAAAGAAACGAAACCTCGTACATTTAAGAATACACGTCACTTCAATAGTTAAGCAAGAAACAACACAACCATTTCAGTAGGTGATACAAAGCATTTGATACAGTATAGCAGCTATTTCTTATGTTCAGAATTCTAACAAAAGGAACAAAATTGTCCCCTTTTTATATAAAAATTGATATTCACTGTATACAAAACCTCCACATTATGCTTAATGATAACTGTAAAAATGTATCAACTTTAAGCAACAGAACACATATGCCAAATAACTTTATAATAGTTTATTATTATTGTTGGAGTTTTAGATAAAGCAATAAGACATGAAACCGAATTAGTTGAAAGAATTGGTTCTCAGACTTTGGCAAAGACCAAGTATTTTGGATTGAAATAAAACTCACAATGACAAAAACGACAACAACTAACACAGAGCCCTTACTGAATTCCCATGACAAACCTATGATCTAGAATACTGTCATTCCCATCTTACACCTGAGGAAACTGGCACAGAGAGATTAAATAAATTCTGAAGGGCTATTCAGCCAAGTAGAGGTGAAGCTGGGATTCTAAGCCAGGAAGTCTGGGTCCAGAAACTATGCTCTCCACTAATCCTGTCATGTACCAGGTGCTGGAATAAGTACCACATGTAAACCTCTCAACAACTCTGAGAAGTGGATATTATTCTCTCCATTATAGGCTGTGACAGCTGTGTAGTAAAACATAGCACATAAATTCAACAGACTTTTGTAAAACTCTTAAAACTATAATTACAAAGAGGTACCTACAAAGAAAGATTTTGGTAATAAATTTTGAAATAAAAAGGTCAAATATCAAACAGTATGTTTGATTTAATTACAAGTAAGGAAAAATATATCCATTTGGACAAAGACTGAGAGTGACTGAACTGAAATAAAGGTAGTTGTTAGGGCAGGGTAACAGGAGTACGAGTGATATTTTTTTCTTTACCAAATGTCCATAGTGAACATTGAATAAACAAGCTGAGGCTGCAAAAATGATAATGTAAATGAGGAAAAATAAAATGCCGTGATGAGTTGTGTTGAAACATCTATTAATGCATTGAGTCGGAGTAAAGAGATTTCTAATTCTAAAATTTTAAATGTAAATCAGACTGTAGTTAAGATAGATATTGGAGAGGATGGGAAAAGAGAAAAATAATTACCCAACTGCTTCCTCTGCCACTCCGGAAGCTGCCTGTCTTTGCTCAAAGCAATCTCATTAAATCACTGTGTCCAGCTCCCTAACCCAAGGCAGGACTGCACCTGAAGCAAACCAGATGGACTGGGAGCTCTCTGGCCTCCAGCATTCAGAGTCGGCTTCATTCCTGGCAGCCAAGCTGTTGGCCACCAGTGTTTATGCTGAATTGCTTCATACACACATTAAACTTAGGTGCATTCAATTCTATCCACTAGAAAGAAAGAAAAAGTTGGAGAGAAAGGAAAAAATTAAGCATATTAAAAAATATATTTTTTATATAATAAGGTCCTTAAATGTCAGCCTTCATTGAGTTTAAGCAAAGATAACCACATTTCAAAGTTTGAAGAAAACACTGCTACATTGAATGCATTGAGAGTATTATAGTATATTTTGAATATTAATCATTTTTATCTAATACCCTAACTTCAGAAATTAACCCAACTTAAGATGCAATTGAACTATATTGTCAAGAATAAAGATGAAGGAATGATCCAGTTTGCAATCCATGCAGTCAAAAAAATCAAGGCTTATGTGTAGCAACATGGATGGACCTTGAGGGTGTTATGCTGAGCGAAATAAGTCAGGCAGAGAAGGACAAATATCATATGTTTGCACGTATAGGAGGATTAGGAGGAACTTGACGGAGGAACAAGGGGGAGAAGAAGGGCGGAAATGGTGGGGGAAAGGGAGAGAGGCAAACCATGAGAGACTCTTGAATGCTGACAAAAACTGAGGACTGATGGATGTGGGGGGTAGGAGGGATAGGCATGGAGGAGGGCACTTGTGGGGATGAGCACTGAGTGTTATGTGGAAACTAATTTGACAATAAACTATTTGTAAAAAAAAAAAAAAATCAAGGCTTATTCCCTGCAATAATTTTAATCCTTTCTGCAAGTATAAAACCTGGTAAATCATTCTTTTGGTGCTGTGTATAGTGTAAATGTTAAGGTAGAATTACTCAGCTTCTGTAACAAAAATGCCCCAAGAAAAGGCAGCTTAAATGGAGGAGACATTTATTTTCCATTTATATAACAGTGCAGACAGTCTAGGCTGATGGACAGCTGTGCTCCATGAATTCAGTCAGGATCCCACACCCCTTCCATCCTGTTGCTCTTCCTGTAGGACCTTCCCCTGATTTGCAGTGTGGAAGCTGGATTCACTGGCACATTAGCATTCAGATCTCAAGAAGGGAAGAACAGAGCCACATCCAGGAAAGACAGCTTGTCTTTGTTGGAGGTGACCCAGAAGTTATACATACCACTTCTGCTCATACTGCCTTGTACTTAGTCATATGATCACAACCACTGCAAGAGAAGTTGGGGAAATAGTCTCTGAGCACATGTGTACTCAGGAAGGAGAGAATAAATTTCAGGAAGGGAGCAGTGGAGTTTAGGAGGGGAGGACAGTGGATTTGGAGGACATAACTAAATCTGCCTCATTTGGGGAAACTGAGTTGTCATTTAAACCCGTTTTCTGCCTGTTCAGAGATGAGATATTTTCCTGGTGCATAGTACTGCCATTGCTAAGAAAGTTTAATGGCCATTGGAGCTTCCTCATTCATTTGCACCCCACTCCTGTCTCCAAGCTTCATCAACAGATCAAAGACTGCAGTGATCTCCATGCTTCAAACCTTTGGTCAAGCCCAGCCATCATACAGGGGCTCACACAAGAGTCAAGCACGTACATGTGTGAAGCGCAAGCACGCACGCGCACGCACACACACACACACACACACACACAGAGGCATATGTTGACAGCAACCCATCAGAGTTTGCTTACAGATACCCTGTGCTTTGCTTCTGATTGTAGAGGAGGCAAACCGAAGGTTATCATCAGCAGATGGAAGGAGAAATGTTTACAGGGGCATTGGAACTGGGTAAGTCATTCCACCTTCTAAAGTCACTACCGTATTTGTCTGGGAGTGTCCTGTCAACATGCCTTAGTAGCAGCAGGAAGATAGTCCTCTTGCAGCAAACATAACCAGTGGCCACATAACAGAGGTATCTCTTGGATTTGAGGGGTAGAGGTTCCTGATGGCCATGTGGCATGTACAGGAGGAAGCCTGGAGCTGAGTGCTATGGAGGGAAACCTTCACAGCTGTTTTCTCAGGAAGTGGTCATAAAAGAAACAGATTCTGAGATCATGTGAATCTAGGTTACAAACCATTGTCAGGGTTAAATTCCTCCTCAGCAAAAAAGAGACAACCATGCCTAGGTGGATGGTTAAACTGAGTCTTTGAATGGATCCTGGAACCAATAATAAGGTCTCAGTAGTAAGTAGTTATTATATTATTATTATTATTATTATTATTATTATTATTACATTTTGGGCTGTTGTAAGGCTTAAATAAGATACCGTGTGAAAGCACATTGGGCAGCGCCTGACATGTAATAATTGTGATTTTCTTGGGTTAGAGCTCCTAACGCTCTCCTAGGCATCCTCACATTGGAACCTGTTATCAGTAGATTGCCCCTTTGATAGAACCTAAAAGTAAGCCTAAAATGTCGGCAGTGGGGACAGATTGAAAATGGGGAGAAGAGAAAGGGGAAGACATCAGTTAAACATCTACTATAAGTCAGGTATAATAGTGAGTGTGTGGAGTCACTAGAGACCAGCTTTGCCTTCTCGATTTTATTCTGAGTTGGCTTTGCTTATTAGTTTCCTACGGCTGCTGTAACAAATCACTACTGACTCGGTGGCTTGAAACAACACAAATATATTATCTTACAGTTGTGGAGATTAGAGGTATAAAATAGGTCAGCAGGGCTGTGTTCCTTCTGAAAGCTCCAGAAGAAGCTTAGCCTTTTCCAACCTCTGGAGGCCATCCACCTTCTTTGGCTAATGACCCCTCCTTGAACCACTCGAACCCCCTTCTCTGACTCTGACCCCTCTGCTCTCTCTTATAAGGATCCTTGTAATTACATCAGACCCACCTGGATAATCCAGGATAATGTTCCTACCTCAAGATCCTTAACTTAATCACACCTGTGAAGTTCCTCTTGCCATGTAACATATTCACAAATTCCAGAAATTAGAATGTTACATCTTTGAGAGGCCATTATTCTTTCTACGACACTTATTCATATAGTCTTAGTACACAAAGACCCCATGAATCTCAGGAATTGTCAAGACAGATGAAGACCATGAACAATATCTGTGTCCTCCAACACATCTATACCATGCATACATCATAAGTAAAATCAAAGTGACCTTTGAGACTAACAGAGAGTGGAGATGGAGGTGGCACATACCCTATAACTCAATAATTCCACTCCTAGATGGATCCACTAGAAGCTCTTATACATGTATTCTAGAACACAGGCTCATGAATCTTCCAAGCAGCATCCTTTCTACTTATGAAAAATTAGAAGATGATTCTCCATGCAAATGGATTTAGAAATTCCTACGATGGAGCACCATGCAGACCTGGAAGACCCAAAGCTATCTAAAAGCCTAAAGGATTCTGAGAAACATAACAAAGAAAACAAGCCACAAGAGAACAGACAATATAATAGCATGTTATATAAGTGTATATAAAAGATACAAAGAAATGTTAAGTATTACTTAAGAATACATAAATGGATGATATAACACAAAAACTATGCATGAGAAGGTAAGTATCAAATTTCAGATATTAGTTTCTCTTGGGGAAGGAAAGGAAAGTGTTATTGAGGAAAAGGAATATGAAGCTGGAAAATGAGTGTATGAAAGTGCTTATTATATCACTCATTTTGTACATCTGATATATTCCACAAGAAAAATTTTCTGTATCAACCTTGAAATTTTTAAGCAAAATTGTAAATGCTTTCACCCAAGTACCTTTAAGACTTGAGGAGATGGGATTTTTGACAGGGGCACAGGGGTAGGTAGGACTCTATTTCTGGAAAGTGCCTAACAAAGAGGCAGAAGGAGTCATTTTGTCAATGTGCCCAAGAGGAAATCCGCAAGGCAAGGAGAGGCAGAGAGGAGAGGTTTGGGGAGGAAAGAAGAGATGGCATTGTTTTTGAAAACTATCAGTTAAGATTCTATTTTAAATCACAAGAAAACCAACTCAGACTGAATAAAAAAATAAAGGAAACACATTGGCTCACATAATGGAAAAGTCCAGATATAGTCCTGGCTGTAGACCAGGCTTTCTCAATGGACAGGCACTGGTGACATTTGGGGACAGATAATTCTTCATCGTGGGGGCCTGACCTGACCTGTGCATTGCAGGATGATTAGCAACATCACTGGCCACTACCCCTGGGTGCTAGGAGTAACCGCCACATTGTGGCAACCAAAAATGCCTCCAGACATTGCCGGATGTCCTTTGAGGGGCAGAACTCTCACCCATATCCCCTTATTGAGGACCCAACATTAAGGAATGCTAAATGGTGTCACCAGGACCTGCTTCCTACAGTCAAGGCACATGCTTTCTGCAGTCTTGGCTTCATCCTAGGGTCCACGTGGTAGTCCTCTGGCAGCTCCACACTATCTTGTGTATCTTGCTATCTTGTGGTAGCAAAAAGGCTGTCACAATTCCAGACCTCACTGCTTCATACCCCGTTGTCCAGGCAGAGAAAGGTTGTTGATTTTGGTCACTTCTACAGAACAGAGACCACATGCAAATCCCAGCTTGTGTCTCCAGCCCTTCTCTGCTCTGATTGGCAAGGCGCCCATAGCTTAGCCAGTCTCCGTGGTGAGAGGGACAGAGTAAGCTGATTGGCTTAAGCCACAGGACCCACTGCTGGGGTTGGGATGATGTCAACCCCCATCAAGATACATAGCTAAGGAGGAAGGTAGGATGGCTCTCCACAAATGTCTATGCACCATTCCCCAAGCAGACCATTCAGGCCTGGGACTGTCCACATTTTACCAAGGGTCCATTTAGACCCAGGCAAAGGGGATCCAGTGAGTTGATGCTGTGTGGCAGAGACACTGCAAAACCAGAGGCTGAGGGGTCTGCATGAGAAAACAAAACTGCTCCCACCTGAAAAACCATGCCCTTTCTGCATCCTGCCTGCTCTGAGCTAGACTCTGAAAGGGTCAGAAACCTCAGCAACCCCCAGTTCAGCTGGGAGAGGAGAAACACTGGGCTCGAAGCTGGACAAAGAGCCTTCCCCCTCTCCATGGCAAAGAACCTCCAGCATGAGCCAAGCTGGGAGGGGCGAGGGGGAGCTGGCATTAAAACGAGTTCGGAATTTTTATTATCTCGAACTAGACCATTTTAATTACTGAACTGAGGCTGTATTTGTGGTTTAAAGTGACCAGAGATCTTTTTATTACCGAAAAGCCAGGAGAAAATTATGGGCCCTGCCTGAGACAGAGATCTCATCCTCAGGCAAGAAATGGTCCTCACTGCATACATTTTAAAGGGAGAATGGGAGCAAAAATAAAACCGCACTTCAGCTGTATCCGTGGGCTGTGCTGGCTCAACATACAGCTGCTCCTTCAATGGAGCCCAGGGAAGAGGCTCCCCAGGACCGGAGACACACACAGAGGGCCTGAGGGTCCCGGAGGCAGGTAATCCCCATCCCCCGACCCCACCAGGGAATTTGTTCAGACCCGAAGATCTGCAGAACCTAGGGAACGAGGCTGCAGCAGCACTGAGAGAAGCAATGGGTTGGATGGTAAGCCCCAGTAGCAACCTCAAGGTCAGGTAGGGGCAGACAAGTGTATAGTGGAGAACAGAGGCCCCAGCAGAAACTTCCACCCTGGAACTTGCCATGGAACTGTGATTTCCCTCTCCCCGCCCCGAGGGCCTCATCTAGATGGCCAGGCTAACGCTGCTATTACTTACCATCTGACCTGATTTTCTTGCCTTTACCCCCAAAGCTGTGACCCGGAAAGCAAAGGTTACACAAAGTGCTAAAGCAGGGAGCTGATGGATCCCGGGCTGGGGTCTTCAGTTCCCCTTGCCCCAAGCAGAAAGGCACAGGCAGGCACTTACTTCCTCTCTTCCTCCATGAAAAACCTTAAGGGTCAGGCTCACGAGTGCTCCCGACTGACTTCTGTTTATTGTACTGGTTTGGCCATTAATGGGACAAAATGCAAATGGAATTGCAAGAATCAGCCCAGTCTTACTTGGGGCTCACAAAACCAGCTCCCATTCTGACAAGTGTATGCTAATTGCATTCTGTCTCCTTGCAAATTACAGCTATTCCTCTGGTTTTTAAAAAATTTGACATTTCATTTTGATTGCGGCAGCTTCTTGTTTCCTCCAGCACCAAGAAGGGGAGGGCAGTGGGGGATTGAGGGCAGACACTGACCTCACGGCCTGGGTACAGATGCTGCTGGAGGGTCCAAGGCCTTTGAGTGGAGTCACCACAACAAGCTTGGACCTCAATCATACTTGGAGTCTTTCTGCTTTTGGCAGATTTATACAGATATGGTCAAAACCCCCAAATTTCACAGCTTGCATGGATCCAGAGCCCTTTCTGTGCTTTCTGCAAATCTGTGCCCATGCTTTTTCCTCTGTCCCTCTCGTTTTGCTCCTCTGGCTGGGTGAGCCATCCTGACTTGTCTGCACATCAAAGGATACCCATAGCTCAAGAAATCCAGTCATGGTTGTGATTCCACTGCTCAGTATCTTAGAGTCTTGCCGGGGGCTTGAGGAATTCCATCAAGTACAACATTCTGTGTGTAGATCAGAGGTTCTCGAAGTGGAATCCAGGGACACAGAGAGGACCTGAAACCTTCCCAAGGTGTCTGTGATATCGAAATTCCTCATAACTACACTAAGATGCTATTTGCCTTTCCCTCCAAAGCATACAGTGGAGTTCTCTAGCACCCATCTGATGTTTGATGATGTCACCGCTCAGCTGAGGGAGTATGTGACTGTGTATTCTGCTGTCCTAAAATGCTCTCAACTTTAATTTCTAATATGCTAATATAATAAATACAATGTACATAACAAAAGCCCTTTGGGATCCTCAGTAATTTTTTTTTTAATATTTTTATTTATTTCTAGGAGAGCGAGACAGACAGCATGAGCAGGGGAGGGTCAGAGAGAGAGGGAGATACAGATTCTGAAACAGGCTCCAGACTCTGAGCTGGCAGTCAGGACAGAGCCCGACGCGGGGCTCGAACCCACGAACCGCGAGATCATGACCTAAGCGAAAGTCGGACGCTTAACCGACTAAGCCACCCAGGTGCCCCTGGGATCCTCAGTAATTTTTAAGACACCAAACGGCTCCAGTCCTTCCCCTCAAGCCCTGTTGTTTCTCAAAGCTGCCCCTCCTGCGGAGAGACCCTGACCCTTACATGCAGCCCCCCTGGGAGGTGGGATCCAACTAGCCCTGTGCCAGTTGCTCTCTAAACCAAGAGCAGCGTGAGGCTGATTGGCCTTCCACAGCTCCCCGGAAGTCTGGTGAGTAACTCTTTCTCCACCTCTGTGCAGTGCTTTCTCAAATCCAGCAGAAGACTTGACAAGTTTTGTGATCTTCTTGGGAAGAGAGTGAGGTCCTGAGAAATCACCACATCCTTGAGATCATATGTAAGTCCTTCTTCACGGCAGAGTCTAGAGTAGGGGAAGATGTGTTACTTCTCATTTTACAGGGGGCAAGACTGAGATCCTGGAGACAGATGGTAGAGATGAGATAAGAACCCACCAACGTGATTGTTGATTTGAACAGCCAAGCCATGGAACCTCTTGAGGTCTGTTTTGAAATATTCTCTTCCTCTCCTCCCCTGTTTTTATTTCCACCCCATCTCCTCCTCCCTCCCTTCTCTCCTTCCCTCCTGTGCCATCTCCTTCTTCCCTCTTATTCTCCTTCCCTTATTTTTTTCCTTTAAGCTATTTAAGGTGGGTCTGTTTGTACTTTTGTCATTCTCTGGGAAATAGCACTGAATTTTAATAAATGTGAATGGCAGAGAAATCAGATAGTGATGCTTGAGCAGAAGTGGGGGGAGCTGTCAGCCACATTTCATCGCGCCTCTAACTGGCAGAGCCAGGGTCCTGGTGTGAATTTTCCAGCCCCTCAGGTGCCTCCTGCTCTCCGTGGGACTCTGCTCTCCAGTCCTGTTAGCCAGCAGCTATGGGCACATCCAACCCTCTCTGGTTCCCTTAACCTTTTCCATTGGTTTTATTTCCACTTGTGCCAAAGAAGGGGTTTTCCAACTAATGCTACAGATCAACTCACCCCATCATTTCTTCCTTTGAGTCAGGATCGGAAGACAGGAAGATGGAAATGCAATCTCTGCCCTAAAGGAATCCACAGGCCAGTGAAGAGATGGAGACACATCAGATAAAGTCAGTGCAGTGAGGGAGAGAATAGAAGCGTGGGCCAGTGTCATGGGACACGTGAGGAGTCGCTGGGCTTCTGTGGCTCCTGGAGAGCTGGCAGGGGAGGGAGCTGCAGCTAAGTCAGGAGAGCGAGAGAAGCCCAGATCACAAAGTCTGGGCTGCCACAAACCCCAAACTAAAAGTAATATCTTAGGGGCTTGAATGGTGTGCATGTGCGTGTGTGCATGTGGGGGTGGGGATGGCAATAACTGAAACAGAAACTTCTAGACAGCTTTTTGGGAGCTTTTTGCTTTTTTTTTAAGTTTATTTTTGAGAGAGAGAGCGAGAGAGCACATACACACACAAGCAGGGGAGGGGTAGAGAGAGAGGGAGAAAGAAAGAATCGCAAGCAGACTCGGCACTGACAGCTCAGGACACAATGCTGGGCTCAAACCCATGAACTGTGAGATCATGACCTGAACTGAAATCAGGAGTCGGACATTCAACCAACTGAGCCACCCAGGTGTCCCATAGACTGTTTTAATGGAGGCAGCATAAGGTAGTGGTTGAGGACACCGGCTGTGGAGTTAGGTGAATTTGACAGTCACTCACCAGTCTGTATGACTTTGGGCAAGACCTTTAAGCTCAATTTTACCATCTGTACAATGGAATGATTTGAACTCTCATATTTCTGAGAGTTCCATAAATTAATATGTGACCAGTTTTTAGGAAAGAACCTGAAATGCATAAGGCTGTAGATCCACATATAAATGTCAGATGCTCTTAGTATTGTGTTCTAGATTAAGTGAAATAACAGACATGAAGCATTAGGCACAGCACCTGAAACATGGTGGACCACCCACAGCTGCTAACATGACCATGGGTACCAGGGGTCAGTTCCTCAGGGCCAGCGAACGTCAGGCATGGTGGGAACAGCTTACCATCCGCCCTTCATCAAAGGGAGTGGGGCTCCAATGCACCGGCAGGAAGGAGCGCGTGTGTCAGATGCATGTTAGGGCTGGAGGTGAGCCGGAGGTCAGGGCGGCCGAGGCAGGCAGTGAGCCGTGGAGTCTGCATTCAGGCCACCATCACCAGTGGTCACCCTCGGATGAAGCACAGAACCAGGCCTGGGAAGACGAGGACAGCCCTCCCCGTGGAGGTGACATTTCAGTTAGACGTGAGAAGTGGGTGTTTTCCAAGATTATGTACAAAACGAGTCACATAAATGTCATTTCTGCCACACTTCTTGAAATAGCTTCACATAACTTTCTAGAATACTGGTCCATGCTTTTTAAAGCTAAGCTTTCTTATTATGTTGCCGAAATCTAGCATATCCTACAACTACAGATGACTGGTAATAGATGAGGAACACCAGTCTTATCTGAGAAGACAGTTAGAACTGGAGGCTGGTACTTAGAAATTATTTTATCATCTCTGTGAGAACGAAGCTGATTCATCTGAGCAGCGCATTACCGCTTACAAGTTATTGCTGGCTTATTTAATCCTCAGAAACACCCTCTGAAGTAAGTATCAGGATTCCCATGTTACACCGGAGGCAATGTGGGAGCTCAGTTCTTTGGGATTTCTGCCTGGAGGCTATATAAATCCTTCTTTTGGACCTCTGGGTAGATTCGCATGATCCCGTAGCCAGGCTCCTCCTTACCTCAGGTGGCACTTGATAAAAAGCTAGTTCTGGAGCTTGTTACGCTGTTGTGGGTGCCAAAAAGCAAAACCAAAGATTGTGCGTGCCTTTCTAGTGAATCTTCTGAAATATCAGTCTCTGGTATGAGGAAAATAGACAAAGCCCTTTGGGATAGTCAGTTTTATGTGTCACCTTGGCCAGCCTACAATCCCCAGTTATCCAAGCAAACTAATTTAGGTGTTGCTGTGGAGGTATTTTGTGGATGTGATTCAAGTTCATAATCAGTTGACTAGAAGTAAGAGAGAGCACCCCCAGAGAACCTGGGTGGGCCTGACTTAATCAGTTGAAAGTCCTTCAGAGCAGTTGGGTCTTCTCTGAGGAAGAAGAAAGTCTACCTGGGGAGGCAGCAGCTTCACCTCAGTTATGTGAGGGAGCACAACGATGCAAAGAATAGAGAAACCAAGAGAGCTTTCTCCAACACTTTCCCTTCTTGGGGACCAGGAACGAAGTCCTCTCTACCCTGTGCAAGCAGGGAACAAGGAGGGTGCTAAGGGCCCCCCCACAGGGGGCACCACATGTGAACACATCTTCCTCTCCCCACAGTGTTCAGTCGTGGCTCCAAGAACTCAACTTTAACAAAGGTATTTTAGACTAAGCCCTTCCCACATTGCAGTTTCTTTCAAAGTTCTCTCCCATCCAGCCTCTCCCCTTTATGTTGGCAGGAGAATTCTCTAGAGAGAAGGGAGGTGGCAGGCAACTTGAAACCGCAACTGTATATCCTTTCCAGAGACATTTGTCCTCAGGAGTCTGACCATTGAAGCCTCCTGCCTGCTCCTGTCTCATGGCGACGTGCGATCCACAGCCCTAACTGAGAATGGCCTCTGGCACTTCCAGGAGCTGCCCAGCTGTTGACATCAGTGCGATCCCTTGTATGTATTGACTCCAAAGTACAACAAAAAACACGATTCCATTCACCCTAAGAATCCCAGCTCAGACGGTCTAACTGCACCCTAGTCAAAACAGCGGGTTTTAAAAATCTTATACTAGGGGCGCCTGGGTGGCTTAGTCGATTGAGCGTCCGACTTTCGCTTAGGTCATGATCTCGCGGTTCGTGGGTTCAAGCCCCGCATCAGGCCCTGTGCTGACTGCCAGCTCGGAGCCTGGAGCCTGTTTCAGTCTGTGACTCCCTCTCTCTCTGACCCTCCCCTGCTCACGCTGTCTCTCTCTCTCTCCTAGAAATAAATAAAACATTAAAAAAAAAATTTAAAAAAAAATCTTATACTAAAAGCGAGTGCTGGATATTACAGAGTTATAAAAAGCATTATCCAGGGAAACAAAGACAATGAAGGCTGAGACCAGCTGACTGCAGGCCCTTGCATGGGAAGCTCAGTGCCCAATATAGCTTTCCCCAAATCCTCCTGGGTATTTCCCTTTTAAGCATCCCCAGTGCTGGGCTGCCGAACCACGCCTGCTGACTGCACATTGCTGGAGGATAAACTCCTAACTCCCAAGCAAGACTCACAGGAAGCGTCATAGTGAGGCCCCCTCACCCTCTTCTCCCTCTTACCACCCACCACCCCCGGGCTCCAACTTCACTGTATCCCGCGGGTTCCTGGTGTACACCTCTCATTTTTATGTCTCCATGAAGCCTATGGGCCTGGAACATCCTTGCCTATTCTCTGCCTCATTGTCTACTTCTCTAAGCCCTGTCTCAAGATTCTACTCCTCTATGGAGTAATTTCAAACATTCTGCGGCCATCATCAGTGCTGCTCATCAGATATTTCATTTTTCCTACATGCTGGCCACCCGATAGGATCACATTTCTGGGCCTCTTGTGTATGAAGCCCTGTGACTAGTTCTGGCCAATGGGTCCTAAGTAGAATGACACATGTCCCTTCTGCACCCGAGTACCTGCTTGTCATGTGACACTCTCTAGGGTCTTTCTCTTCCTGTGACATGGCAAATAGTAACATTCCAGATAGCAGCTGCTCTGATAAGCTGGATCCCAGTAAGCACGATCATGTGGAGCAGAGAGCCTTACCAACCCATAATGGAGAAAGAGACCTTTGCTCAAAACCTCCAAAGTACAGAGGTTGTTTGTTACTGCAGTATAACCTAGCTTGTGCTGACAGACACATACTCCCTGACCAAGCTGGCTGGTCTTGCCTCCTCTAGGCTCAAACAGCACTCTGCCTTTTCTCCCATGGTTGCATGTTTTATTTAGGTGCTTACGTGTGCTCCTTCAATGTCAGCTAGTCCAGGACCAGTTCAGGGACCATTTCTCATGCACTTTCATATCTCATTATTCACTGCAAGATCTGCCACGTAGCGGGCATCAATACACAATCATTGTGTTGTTATTGGCTCGTTTTTTCTCCTCTTCCCTGTTGTGTGGGTGAGAAAATGACCTTGACAGTTTCCCGTTACTCTTGCTGGCTTTCTCCTGCTGCTCAGGTTACCAGAATTGATTTCACTTCTCCTGTTGCCTGTTCAGTGGGGGGTCAGAGAGTCAAACTTGTTCTGGGTCATACATCCTCATCTCCCATAAACGTCCCAAAGATCTGGCTCCTGAGCAGTTGTTGTAAGTGAGGGATAGGGCCCCTGAGACCACCAATAACTCTGAAGCAGCATTAGCAGGCAGCTGAGGCAGCTGAGGCTGCTCCCATCCTCCTGGAAGGTGGAGGAAGGGAAAGGAAGCTCTCATCTGAATTTGCAGGCTTCCAGCTCTTGTTTCTGTAGTACTTACCTACCCTAGGCCCACTGAAGTAGGGTGATAAGACCACACACACACGCACACACACACACACACACACACTTGAATCCTTTACCTCCTGGCCCTGGGCCAGTGAGAGTTGGGTCTGGAGGCAGTCAGGAACTTCTCCAGGTAGGGAATCATAAAATGCCACATTTCCACACTTCTCATGCAGAAATGGAGCCAGAGCCTTTCTCCTGCTTCTCCCTTTGGTGGGACTGCCCCCTGTCATGGGCTTGGTGCCTGGTTCCCACCCCAGCTCTCTGTTGGACTTGGACCCCAAGCTGACTTGCAGCCTGACCAGCTGGATTCTGACCCATGGGTCTACTTTCACACCAGCTCCTCCTCCTTTCTTGAGACAAATATCCTTCTGGAAGCCCTCACATTGGCCCAGAGAGGCCTCCCTGTCTGACACTCCACCTGATGTTGAGAATCACCATGTCCAGAAGCCCAGCCACTGTGCCCACACTACACACCACTACAAACAATCTCACTGAAAGCAGCCCTGCCAAGGGAAGTAGAGTCTACCAGGGTCCTCTGGTTGGGGTGACCCAGGCAGGCTGCCATAACAACACTGCTTTCTTAATCATTTCCCCCTGGTGGGTCAAGCCCATCAGTCTCTCCTTATCAAGTGTCCAATGTGTCTTCTGGCCTCACACCCTCTGCCATAAGAACGATGCAAAGAGAAGTCAAGCAGATCTCCTAAGCTATATCCTGACACCCACCTCGACTGGGAATTGTTTGGCTGTAAGGGAGAAAGGTCCCACTCATAAACTAAACTACAGGGAACACAACTAGCCCTCACAGGAACTGAAAGTTTGCGTGGTAGAGTACGCTCATGGCCCCAAACTTTCACCTCATTTCCTTGCCCTTTGCTATGTGATTTGCTTTGGCCAGTGAGATCAGGACAAGCATCATGTGCCCAAAGCATGTGCATGATTGGACTTGCTGTCTTGTGCTTTTATTTTTAATGTTTGTTTATTTATTTTGAGAAAGAGAGAGCAGGGAAGGGGCAGAGAGAGAGGGAGAGAGAGAATCTGAAGCAGGCTCCACACTATTAGTACAGAGCAGGGCTCAAACCCACAAACCCCAAGATCATGACCTGAGCCGAAATCAGGAGTTGGATGCTTAACCAACTGAGCCACCCAAGTGCCCCTGTCTTGCACTTTGCCACTGCCATGAGAACAGCATGCCTGGCCCAGCCCATTAGTCCCAGGGGAAAATGAGAGTATCAACTGAGCCCACCCTAGACCCACCCATCCCAGCTGACCAAGAGAAGCATAGGCTACATGAACACAAGGCCCATGACACTGAGGTTTCATGGTCGCTTGTTACACAGCATTTGGGGGCAATTGTTAACCAACATAGGTGTCCGGCAGGATTCTCCCCATTTCTCTTTCTGCTCTCAGATTCCTTATCGTTTTTTGTCTCTGCTTTTCTCTGCTCTTCTGCTTCATCTATTCTTTTCCTAAAGGTCAGCTTCTTTGGTTTCTCTTCCTCTTACACGTGATTTCCTCATAGACTTCTGAGCTGGTTCTCAGGAATCTACCATCAGCCCTCAACTGTCTCTCAGCCTCAGACTATGTCCTTCATCAAATCTGAGGCACAGAGGACTTACCCACCTCTCCACTCCTAAGTGGAACTTGATGGCCAATCAGGAAGAAACACAAAGGAGTGTCCATGCTTTTCAGGGGATGCAGTGGAAGGAGCACTGTTCCTTTCTGTGAGTCCCCCCCACCCAGGGCAATGTCTTGCTACAGTAGTGAAAAGCCAAAAACAAGCTCCTTAGCAGGTCACTCTGTTACTTATGGAAATAATCATCTGTCCTAGGGAGGAAAGCATGCTGGGATTGCTCCCTAGGTAGGTTGGGCGGGTGGATTAAGCTGAGATTAAGAAAACCAGGGAAGCGGGCAGAAATAAGTCTGGCCCTGAAGGACCAGCACTAGAAATGAGGCAGGAACCCCGTTACATTTGGAGCAAACTTAGTGAGGGCCAAGAGGAAGACGGATATGGTGGGCACATCCCCAGACACAAGGACACCAGACAGCACAACTAATTCTGAGTTCTACCCATGCTGATGGGCGACTCTGATTAAGCAGGGCTGGGTAAGTCAAGACAGGCAAAGAGCAAAGAGGGGTTCACAGACACCACAGAGCAGGCTGTGGCAAGGCCAGTGCATGGACACTTCTGGAGGCCAGCAGCCAAGGAGGAGCTGCTATTCTGAGGTAGGAGACTGGCTCAGCTCCGTGGTCTTGTAATCCCCTTCCTTGGATGCCAGCCAATCTCAAGGAAGTTACACATGTAGAAAGGTGGATGGAACCAAGTGTAAGAGAAAAAAACAGAGATGGAAACCCTGTTTGTGACCACATACAGTGGGATATACATTCTGGAAAGTGCTGTGGGCATATTTACTGAAGCGAAGTTGGCACAAAGTCCATAACCCAGCAATCCTCTCCTGGGTGTAGAGCCTGAGAGGTTCCTGACCAGATTCCTGAGACATGTGCACCACACGATCATCCTGTTGCTGCTTCGGGTTAGCTGAAGCCTGGCAGAATGGGCAAGAGAAAGGCAGTGGGTGCACCTGAAGCAATGAGCTAGCTATGTAAAGAGCAACAGGAATAGATCTTTAAAACAGAGCTCAAAGTGGAAAAAAAAAAAAAAAGTAAGAAACAGAATAAGATTTATGGCACAATACCATTAGTGTAAATTAAAAACACATACACCCCACAAAACAACGTTATATTTTAACAAGGATCCATGAAGATGTTAGGCCATATATCAGACACACTGGAGTGAAAACTGAGGGGAGGAGAAGGGAAAGGCGTGAGGACTGAGGATAAAGTAGGGAAAAGCCCATAAAACAAGAGGCCACGCACAGACTTTTTATGATAATGAGTATCATAAACATCATTTCCATATCTGAGATCTGTAGTTTGTTTGTTTTTAATCTCAAGTAAATCTATCATGGGGCTGGTTTGGGTCTGGGATCATCTTAACACTGGCTGTTGAGATACTGGGCAGGGGGGACAAGGTGCCACAAAGATCCCTGGCGGGGGCTCCACAACCAGGCGCAGGAAGGCAGGGAATGGGGGTGGGGGGTGGGAACGGCTGTCTGCACAGGCTTTGGAATCACACAGTCTTGGGTTTTAGCCTTGACTTTGCCACATACCAGCCGTGTGACCTCAGACAATGTGTGACCATTGGAAGGTTACTTCATTCTGCAAACCTCCATCTCCCCATCTATAAAATGGAAATAACACTTGGGTGTGGAGGTCAAGTGAGATGATGTCTGCAAAGCACTTAGCACAGTGCTTGGCTTCATAAACAGTGGATCCTATTCTCCTGGGTTTTTTTTTTCTTTTTAAGTTTATTTATTTATTTTGAGAGAGAGAGAGAGAGTGCACACATGCGTGAGCAGGGGATGGGCAGAGAGAGAGGGAAAGAAAGAATCCCAAGCAGGCTCTGCATTGTCAGCACAAACCCTAAGACAGGGCTTGAAGCTACAAACTGTGAGATCTTGACCTGAACCAAAATCAGGAGTCGGACACCTAACTGACTGAGGCACCCAGGTGTCCCTTTCACCCAGTGTCCCCAAACCCCACTAATTCTCAGAATCAAAAATATAACTTCACTTCCATCTTTCGCAGTCAGCTGCTTTCTGATGGGAGAGGGCCTGGATCAGCAGATGCTGAGGGCACGTACTGGGACAGCAGCAAGTGCCTGAGGCCAGGTTGCGGGTCTGCTGGCAGCTTCCCGGGAGCTGGGCAGACCTGCAGGCTGTGTTCAGGAGCACACAGGTCAGGCCAGCTGGGGGGGTAGGGCATAAAAATCAGCAGCAGCCCAGAGCATGGGGTGGGGGAAGGGCAGAGGGAACGGGAGGATGTTGTGACCTCAAGAGAGAGAAAGGTCAGGTGGAATGGAGACCCAAAAGCCCCTTCCTGCCCATGCAAAGTCCCCTTCGCAGCCCCAGTCTTAAAGGCAGTGCCCTGCACTGGACTGTTCCCCTTTGAAGCTTTGTTCCTCCAAATAAGGTCACAATTTGTGCTTTCCCCATGTTGGTGGAAACAAGACTACAGTTTTCTTTGAAGGAAGACAGGACCCTCGTCCTCTGGGCATTTCACTCCACACTGTGTAAATGCTGTATGCGTTTGACATCAAAGCCTCAGACATCTATGTGCATTCCTTATGTGCAGGTCCCCCTCTTTCTTGACATAAGCTCCCCAGGGAAGTACGATCCAGCCTCTCTGGAAATCTCCTGGGCTGGAGGCCTGCCTGAAATCCTGTTTGGCTTTTTCTTTCATTCCGCCATATGCCCTCAACCATACAGTCTTGTTGTAAATACTTCCCTACTCATCTGCTTCTCTCCATTCCCTGTGCCTTGACCACAGGGTAATCCATCGCCTTCTTTACCTTGGACCATGACAAAGGTTTCCCCACCCCTCCCCATCCCCATCCTCAGGCTGTCTTCTCCCATCCATTCCCCATGCGGCTCCAAGAATGATATCTCTATAATGTAAATATGACCATGTCAGTCCCTCGCATAAAAGTTTTCAGTGTCTTCCCATAACCTGAGGACAGGATCCAAACCCCTTAACATGTGACACAGGGCTCTGCACCAGCCACCCCCCTGTCAAGGTCTATCCATGTCACTCCAACTTCCTATGGCTGCCCCAGCCAGACTGCATGCCCTTTACAGCCTTAGCATTCCAAAGCCTCTCCTGCCCCTGGACTTCACACATGGTTGTCCCACCTCATTCTTTACCTGGCTAACTCCTACTTGCCTTTAAAGGCTAATTTCACTTCCTCCAGGAAGACAGCCCTGATGATCCAACTCCATACTAAAGGTCCTGTTGTGAGTTGAATTGTGTCCCCTAAAATATATCCAAATCCTAAGATCCCCAGCACCTATGAATGTGATCTTAGTTGGAAAGAGTCTTTGTAGACGTAATCAAGTTAAGATGAGGTCACAGGACTGTGAGATGAGCCCCTAATCCAATGAGTGGCGTCCTTGGAAGAAGAGGGAAAGAGGACATGGACACAGAAGGAGATGCCATGTGGAGGTGGAGGCAGAGATGCAGCTGGGAGCCAATGACATCAGGGGTTACCAGCAACCACCAAGAACAAAAGGATCCGCCCCTAGAGCCTTCGCAGGGAGCATGACCCGGCCAACACCTTGATTTTGAACCATGAGAAGATACATGTCTGCTGTTTTAAACTCCCAAATTGTGGCACTTTGTGACAGCAGTCCTAGGAAACTATCGCAGACTCCAACTAGGTGCTCCCAGAGCCACTGCACCCTCTCACCAGAGGATATGCCCTTTATGCTTTTATGTGATCACTTGCCTGCCTCAAATTAGTCAGCAAGCTCCGTGAGGACAGGGACCTTGTTTGACTTGCTCATTGTAGCCCCACCACACAGTGAAGGTGTATGTACTACCTTTGCTGAGTGGGTTGATAATGCATGAACTGCAGGAGGGCGAAATGGCTGGAGCCACAAAAACATGGACATGGTGGGCGTGGGCGCCGGCGGGCAGGTCAGGAAGTCTTCCTGCATCCCCAGGGAGTGCTGGACCCATATGGGGCCTGCAGGAGGCAGCAGAGTCTCTGTGCTTCGTGCAGACAGGAGGCTGGACCGCATCTGGGGCATTCCGGGCCAGCTCACACCAGACCAATGGTGCGGTTCTTGGTGTGGGAGAAAAAGGCCATCCTGTGGGCCTGTGGAGGTGTCTCCTCTGGTACCTCTGAAGCTCAGGCCAAGGGAGCTGGCAGCAGGACAGGGATTCTAAAGAGGGGAACAGACAGCCAAGGTTCTTGGAATGAAGGAGCTGAGCTGTGACGGCTGGGCCCAGCCTCACTCCTTGGGTCCTAGCCTCTCTGCTTGCTGGAGAAGCTCCCCCACATCCAGACCACAGCCAGCCCTGCTCTAGGGGGCCAAAACAAGCCGCTTAGTCCCCACCACCTCTCTTCTCTGTGTCTGCTGCACTGCCTATACGAAACTGCTCCAGTTTCTGGCTCAGCCCATCTGAGGCTGCTCCCAGCATCCACTTGACCTTCTTTCCTCTTTGGTGCATCGACCCACAGGGTGGGTGCTCAACAAACCCACAATGAGAGTTCATTTGGCGCACCCCCTCTCGCAGATCCACACCCTTCCCCTGATCTGCATGTCCTCTCTCTTGGCTTGCCCTACCCCCCAACCCCCTGCTGATACAGAGGCTTTTAAGTGCAAGTACAAAAGGACAGTTTGGCACAGAGAAGGAGACTTTTGACATTTGATACATCTTCCTAAATGGCATGTGTGACCCAGCCCTAGCTGTGAGCAGGTGGGGGTAAGTGGGGGCTGGTGCGGTAGGACAGAGGAACTGAGTGGGTCCCTGAACAGCTCAAGGCAATCTTCTGAGGCAGGAGGAGAGGGTCATCCTGGTTAAGTAGACATGGCTGTGATCCTTCTGCTCACATGTCTGGGGATATAGGGCAAGTTCAAGTTCAGCCTTGGTTTTTAAGGATTCTGATCAAAGGGGATGGAATGAGGAAGGATGAGGGGTGGTCTCCAGAATTCTAGGCAGTGTTTGGGTGCATTGCATGTACTGGAAGATACAGGAAAGATCTGAAAACAGGGCCCAGCTCCAACGGAGGGGTCACCAGGATCTGGAAAAGAGCCAGCATCCCAGGAGGTCTGAAAGCTACTTCCCCAGATTGCCAAGAAAGGGCCCCTTCCTCCTAAGAGAAAACCATCCCCACTCCTGGCACCCAAATGGAGAGTGTCCTCTCCCATGGTCCATTATGGATGTCTTTTGTGAGCTACTTATGTGTGTGTGCGCACATGCCTACATTTTTAACATCTCTTGGCAAGTTAGAGTTTCTCCAGGTTCTTGGAGCCATGAAGGGTTATTCTGAGGGGCAGGAGAGAATCTAGAGTGAAGAAGACACCCAAAGCCAAGCTATAAAATGGGAGAAGGTAGGACAAATATGGCAAGACCATCATTTCCAACGCCAGGGGGCCTGCCCTGCCAGTGAGGTTTTAGGGCAGCCACTGCATCTCTAGGATCTTGGGTCTGGCATGTGTCATTTAAAAAAATTTTTTTATAGTTTATTTTTGAGACAGAGACAGAGCATGAGCGGGGGAGGGGCAGAGAGAGAGGAAGACACAGAATCTGAAACAGGCTCCAGGCTCTGAGCTGTCAGCACAGAGCCCGATGCAGGGCTCGAACCCATTAACCATGAGATCTGACCTGAGCCGAAGTTGAACGCTTAACCAACTGAGCCACCCAGGCGCCCCTGGCATGTGTCATTTTAAAAGCTACCTCCATCTGTGCAGACTAAGCAAGGGCCAAGCAGAGTTAAGAATGACAGGAAAAGGTATGTTACATGCATCAGGTGTGTGCTTATTTATATATTTCACTAGGGCCTCAAGTCCATTTCCATCAGGAAGCAAATTGAATTCTGCAGAATTCTTTGCCTGGAGGCAGAGGGCAGGCAGCCTAGGGACGAGATTTTGGATAATAGGTCCCTGATAAAAGAAGCTGCATTAAAGGTTCACTATTGGTCAAGTCTCGAGTAGTGTAGGTGCCCAGTAAATAGTACTGAAATGCATGACTCTCTTCTTTCATAGACATTTGCCAACTCTACTTTCTCAGCCTTGAGCTGACCCGTGTGGGGAATGGGTATTGGAATAGATGTTTAGGATGAGGGTAGAGAAGTGGTTTTTGCATTTGGCAAATAGTCCAATCCCAAAACTGCCCTAATCTGCTCTGCTATGCCTACTCCTTGTTAGACACCCATCTGGTTGACAATTGTCAGAGTGACTTGCAAACAACAGATGGGAAGTGACTCCCACAGGAGAGCTAAGAATGCAGAGCAGGAGACTCAGGAGCTTGGGCAGAACCTGATGAGTTCCTCCCTGGAGCTGAGAGTGCAGCTCACACACTACTGATTCCCTCTCCTCTTCTTCAACAATTGGAGTTTATTAGGATGGGCAATATAAAGAGAAGCTCCTTCCCTAAAATGTGAGATTTATCTATGGCTAGACACTGCACTCTTTCCATGAATTAGTGATTCTGAAAGGTGCCCCAAAGAAGGAGGATTTAGAGGGACTGAGAGATCCACCTTTTTTCACAATGGTCTTGTGCTGTTGGCACACTTGTTCACAAAGTCATGCCAACTTTGAGCAGGCCTTGTCCAATTGGTCTTTCCAACCCAGGGCTCTATGGAATAGTGGACAGAATATAGGTGTTTGGTTGCTCAAAAAATTGGAAGTATGACTCTGCCACTTACTCTTTGAGTAGGGTCTAAAACTCTCTGGGCTTCAGTTTCCTTATCTGTAAAATGGGTACTATTGGACTCATGCTTTCTGGGGCTCTACTGAACCTTAATTTAGGAAAAGTACGTAACACACCCATCACAGTTCCTAGCCCTGGGTAGAAGCTCAGGACATTCTAACTACAATTGTTACTGTTTTCTAGATGAGAAATCAACCTTAATGAGTGACTTCCTCCTAACCAGAACCCTTTTGATCATAGGTGATAGAAACTAACTCAAACTAGCTTTAGCAAAATTGAGAATTTGTTGGTTTTATGTAACTGGAAGTCTGAGGACTCCAGGTCTTGACAAATGACATTGTCATCATCCTTGCCATTTTCTTCTTTATCTTCTCCATTCTCTCCATAGTTTTCCCTTTGCTCTTTCTCTCCTACTATTTTCTGAACATTTGCTTTATTGTTGCCTTAGGCAAATGAGCTTCCATGACGAATGGCTTGGAGCTGCACTCAGGCTGTGGGTAGCTTCAGGCTTACATCATCCCAGCTACCCAACCCCACAGTAAAGAGGGAAACATATCTCTTCTGTTGCCCATATGTTAGATCCCAAGGAAGAAGTCTGGGTGACTCAGCTTGGGTTACATGCCCGTTCTTGGGCCAAATGTCATGGCAGGACTTGTGGGGATGGAAGCACAAACAGGGAAATTTGACCATCCAGGCTGGGACCAATTGTCCATTCTTGTGGCCAGAGGGCTAGAGCTCTGACTATCATCCCCACCAGGCAGTTTTCCAAAGGAAGGCATGGTGGGGCGCCTGGATAGCTCAGTCGGTTTAAGTGTCCAACTTCAGCTCAGGTCATGATCTCGCGGTTCGTGGGTTCGAGCTCCACATCGGGCTCTGTGCTGACAGCTCAGAGCCTGGAGCCTGCTTCAGATTCTGTGTCTCCCTCTCTTGCTGACCCTCTACTGCTGACCCTCTACTGCTCATGCTGTCTCTCTCTCAGAAATGAATAAAACATTAAAAAAAATTTTTTTTAAACAAAGGAAGGCATGGTAAACTAAAAGGGTCAAAATTTCTTTGGCATGCCTACCATTGAGAGGTGGAGATTATTTCTCCTTCCCTTGAATTTGGACTATTTTTAGCAGTCTTCATACCCAGGGTGGAGCCCCCATGGGGTTTGAACTCAAGATCCTGAGATCAAGACCTCAGCTCCTGAGGTCGAGAGTCAACGTTTAACCAACTGAGCCACACATGAGCCCCATAATCCAGACTGTTACTTGTTTTGACTAATAAGATGTAGCAGACATGGTGTTACTTTACTAAGGCTGGGCTTGAGACACCTACAACTTCTGCTTTCATGTACCTGGATGCTCCCACCCAGAGCCCAGCAACAGTGCTATGAGAATCCTACATCACATAGAGGGACTGTGTGGAAAAGAGTAAGGTGCTCGGCCCCCAGCCCCTGTGAGCACCCAACTCCCAGCCAGAACCAGCTATAAGCATGTGAGTGAACACTTTAGACCTCCCCACCCAATCAAGCTTCAGGGGACTAAAGCCCAGCCAACACCAAGAAGAGAGGAGCCACCCAGCTGAGCCCAGTCAACCCACAGAATCATGAGAGACAACAAATCATGGTTGTTTTAAGATGCAAAGTTTTAGAAGGATTTGTTATACAGCAACTGGTGAGTGAAATGATGATGTGGTTATAAGGGGGAAAGGAACACTAAGTAGACAAAAACAGTAGGTGTCCATTACTTCTGGTAAAGAAAACCAAGAACTCTTCCCAGTCCCATCACCCACCAGGGTGAACCCCCTGACAGCAGAACAATGGGGTCATCTGTTTAGGCATGGCATTCCTTAATGGGAGCAGCAAACTGGGCCCAATTCCCAGGGCAATAAGGAGGCACAGCCTTACTTTAGAGTCATGTTCATTCAACTCCCAAGTCTGCATGCTTTCTGCTATTCCAGTGGTCCAGAAGATCCACAGACAGAGGCTCTGAGCATTTCCTACCTTGTGGTTAATGAAAGAGGAGAATGGAGTACTTTACCTGAGACCCCAGAGAACATCAAGACTGAAAGACTATATGAAGCTGAGAACAAAGCCAAAGCTAAATCCTAAAACACAGAAAGGAATGGGAAGAGCCACCAATTGCAGGGAGCAGGTGTTGTGCCTCTGGCCAGGGACCAGGCTCTGAGAGCAAAAGGCTGAAAGCAGGAGGGAGATGAATCCAGCCAGCCCAATGTCCAGTTCATAGCCATGTCCCCTCGTTGCTAGGCCAACACAGCGCCCTCCCCCCTGTTTGCACACCACTGGCCAATCCTGGTGTGGAGGTCACGTGCACTCAGGCTCAGCACTTGACTCCCAAGACACGACATGCTTCTAAATTCATTCCTTATGAGACCTTGTGGATTAGAAAGATGAAATGCTTGCATCAGGCTGGGGGTTGTCAGATTGAGTTAAATTTGATCACGCTAGTAAAAGGATTTGTATTTTTGTACCAGCAAATGGACACCTCCAGAATTAGCAAACAAAAAAATGACTGGAAATAAATTCAACCAATGCAGTCTGTCGAGTTATAAGCAGGAGGGAATCTGAGATGACTTTTGTGTGTCAGGAGGGTATGACATGAAGTCAGTGTTGGCAAACGCTGGCATGGGAAAGTTGCTGACACTGGCTAAAGTCCTCACTATCAGCCACAGGGTCACACTTGTATACAGTCAGCCGGCAGCCTGCTGTCTGTGCCCTCATGCCACGGCTTTCCTATTTCTCTTTAGACTCAGATATATCCCTGCACAGTGTGGCCCCCTCAGGCCCTGAGCCCATCGCAACCCAAGCCAGCCCGAGTGAGAATCCCACAAGCAGGCAGATCCAGGCTTAGCCATACTGCTGTCAACCCATATGCCCCTCGGATCCCATATGCCTAGGATGGATTTTGAAGCCTATTGCGCCTGCTACATGCTAGGAATGTGACGATTCCCCCCATACTGGGGCTTGACCTAGACACAGAGAAGTGCCTTGTTAATGCATGCCCCTCCATCATCTAAAAAACAAAATCACTCCATGTTGGGCAATGGTCTAGAGGTACTGGGGCATGCAAAGGACACTGCTGAGACCCAAGGCAGAATCCAATGTGCCAGCCAGGCACACAGGCTGAGAAGGAGCAGTGTGTGGCTCCACGAACACAGGAGGCCCAGGAACACAGCCTGAGCCTGGGCCTCTCTGGCTGGTGGAACCCACCCAGGACAGGAGGGGTCAGCGTGAGCTCAGGGGCGGTGTGGATATTGCTGTGGACGGGTCAGTTTGTTGCTCATCAGAAAAGAGAGGAGCAGGGACAAACAAGGACCTCTGCTCGTAGAAGGGATGAGCTGTGGTTCCCAGTGGGGACTTCAGTGACTGTGGCCACCCCTCCCCTCCAGATGTTTGCTGACACTCCTTTACAGTCCCAGCAGAGACTCCTTACCCTCTGATTGGATTGACTGGGTTCTTTTATCCAGTAATCCTTACCTGTGTTCCCTCCAATGCTGTTTATTGTATAGCATGAAGATGGAAATCTATTTACTAATCTGTTCAATTTTAACTCAATCCTGCAGTCATCCTAGGAGAGGCGGGAAGGCTGGGGCTGAGGTGGAATCCTGGGGGGAGCACAATGAGAGCCCAGCTGAGTCAACCTCCAAAGTAACTTTAACACAATATGTTGGGTTTTTGTTTTTTCAAAAAGCAACTAAAATAGAGAGGGTAGGGTTTTTAAAGGGAAGGTGCCACTAGCATTTTCTCCATCTCAATAGCTGCATTGTGGGACTTCTGCCTGAATAATCTGGCTGATTGCTTCAGTTCCCTGCTTTGCTGGCTCAGGCTGGCTGAGGAGGGGGCCTCCTGCTGGGTCTTCAAGGGACCAAAGGAGGGTAAGGAATCTTCTCTTGTCAGAACTACAGTCAGTCAACAAATGATGAGTCTACCAACAGCTACCCCCTTACACATCTCTTGCCATAGATTTCCCCCAAACCACCAGCTGTGTGGGTGTCCGGGTCTATGGAAATACAGTGCCTGGCCACCAGCTGGTGTGACACATCAGTCATTTGGGTTCAGGAGTTGGCAGCCTGAGACCAGAAGGCGAGACATGTGCTGAGTATGAGGCCACCCAAGAGCTGGAGCATACCCGTGGCCCCCCAGACCCAGAGTGGCCTGAGCGTCCTTAGGCCACCAGGTCTTCACCAGGGCCTGGGACTCACAGCACCTCGGCCTACACTGTGCATGTTGATCTGTCAGGTCTTCACCTCACTGCTGTCCCCTTGCAGAGCCCTCCGAGCAGCCTGACCTCCCGGCTGCATCCTGATCTCCACCAGGAGGAGTCCAGGGACCTCCCCCTTTGCCTGTGTGGCCACCATGCCCACTCTGACCCGTGGCCAGGTCCATGGCCAGAGCTTTGCCCCACCTAATGCCTAGGGTAGACAGGAGCTGGCAATGGGCACTCCTCAGGTCTAATTGCAGAGCCCCTCTGACCCTTGCACCTGACACTCACTTCCATCACATTTACATGATGACTCATTTGGACACCTGTCTCTGGCCTTGGCCCTCTGTCCCAGGGACACCATTCTGGCTCTTGCTCCCAGGCTCCAAAACTGTGCACAAGAGGCACCCCTCTTTTCCAGTCTGCCCAAAGGACTTACTGGCTGGGCCTATTTTCTATCTGCTTCCCCATTTAAAAAGAAGGCATGATCTTTTCTCCAAAGAAACTGTCCTTTCACTAACTCCTGGTTGACCCAGTGGCAGTGCCGCCTATTTTTTGCATCAAGATGATGAAGTCCACTGCCTTGGCTGGGAGTCTCACCAGCACCAGCACCACTATCCTCACTGACATCTGAAGAAATGATCAGGGGGGTGCTCCTGACTGCTTGCTCCTTGACACAAAGAGGAATGCTTTTCAAGGGTACTGAGCTCCTCATTCACTGACGGCATTAGGCTCTCTTCTTAAGTGTGGTGGAGGCAGTAGAGATGCGAAGGGACTTGGCTCCTTGAGGAGGGGTGGGGGGACCCACCTGGCACTGAAGGGCCAGTGAGGTTGGCACCGACATCCTCACAGGCCACAGGTGTGTGTGCGGACCACCTGTCTACAGAGCTCGCAGATGCCCTGTGTGGAAACGCTTCTGATTTCAGTCACAGATCACATCCACACCAGATAAAACCAGCTTGCTAAATTGGGTTCCCTGCATCATCCTGATGTGTGCCCTGACATATAAAATCAGTCGCTTAAAGGCAAATCAATGAGCCAGATGAGGTCTCCAGGCTCAGGAATTAGGCTCAGTGCCTCTGCCTCGATTTTTCAGATTCCAATTTAACTAACATTTATTGAGCAACTATATTTGCCAAGTGATGAGCTCAGTGCTTCTACATATGCTGTTTTATGAACAGTTATAAAAGCTCTGCAAGGGAGTAATATTATGGCCACAGTAAAGAGGGGGATAAATGATGGCCTCAAGGTCACCCAGCTGTCAGTGGCAGAGCTGTGGTTGGAGCTGGAAACTTTTCCATAGTTTCGTTGCTACCCAGACTGATTTACAAGATGGAGTCCATACTTCTCATTAGGGCCATGGCTTCAGCGGACACAACAACTCCTGAGTGAAAAGCATCCATCATGCAGCTCAGCTCCTGAGGCTGAACTGTCCACACTCACCTGGGAACCAGGCGTCCAGCTGACAGAGTGCGCCCCTAGTGGTGACTATGAGGAGGGACAGACCAAGGCCCTAAACCACAGCTGCTGCTGCTGCTGCTGCTGGCCCAACCTCTCTGGACTTCGGTTTTCTCACCCTGAGGAGGGAGGCCTTACACGCATCCCCCCAGGGCTATTGGAGGATCACGCTGTAAACTTTCAGGCAGACAGCCCCATGGCAACATGAGCTGCACGACGGCAAAGAATGTGTCTGCTTAGTTCACGGCTCTAGCTCTAGGTCAGTGCTGGCACATAGTAGGCGCTCAGTAAACACTGGAGGCATGAATGAATTCCGTGATGCTGGTTCCCTTCCATGCTTCTCCCCGCTGTGAGTAGACATATTCTACAACGGTTTGGAACATGACTTATGCCCAAGACACAAGGGACTTGGCCCAAGGCTTTGTGGAGTTTTCCACACACGACCAGGAACAGCCACTCATACGCAGAAGTCTGTGGTCACCTATTTCCTTTCTCTCACTTTCACTCTCTACATGACACTGCAGAAACCCCAAGTCCTCCACCCTCTACATCGGAGTTTTTTAAAAAGCGTGACTTACAATTTTTTTTTTGTTTTGGCAAACAAGAGTATTTTTTAAAAATCTACGATTGCCATCATTTCATGGACATTTTAACAGCAAAACGAGAGGACATATTATCAGAATAAACGACAGTCCTTTCTAAGAACAAACAGCTGGGAAACTTAGATTAACGTATCTTCCCCAAAGGTTGGGCTTTACATTTTTTTCTTTGAGTGCAGGAAAGTGATAGTGTGGAATTTTATTTTATGATGTCACACAACAAACTTTTTTCCTTAATATAAATTTGTCAATTTGAGGATCTATATGTCACTACATTCATAGTGACAGCAATGGCAATAGAAAACATTCAATGAGTACTAACTGTGGGCCATATGCTCAGTAATCTTCAAGGCTTACCTCATTAAGATACAGCCTCTGAGGTGGAAAGATTGGCCTCAATATCCAGATGGGGAAACTGAGGCTCCTGCCTTCTCCCTGAGGGAGGCTGCCTGTGTGTGGCTTCACGAGGGCTGAAGGAAGGGGACCTCCCAAGTCACACCCAGCACAGTGCATCCTGTAATACAGATCAGCCAACCCAGAAGAGTCAGGAATGTATCAGGGAAGCATGCCACCAGCAGATGACTTCATCCCAGCCTGACAAAAATGTACAGATGCCACCTGGGTCCCACGGCCCTAAATCACCATCCACAAACAAAAGCAAGACACATGATGGATCTTTTCAGGACCTTCAGAACACAATACCTCAAGGCCCAAGTTCCTCACAACGTCGAAATATCACTCCGAGGTATCCCGAGGTAAAAGCTAATATTTATTAAAGAAAAGCTGATCTAATCTCTAGTAAAGGTATCACAATGGGCTTATTGATTTTTTTAAAAAGAAAAGTTACATTTTAAAAAGAAAAATGCCAATTTCACAAGCAACCTCGAGCCAGATTCCTGGCCCTTTGGGATAGCTCACAGCAATTCTGGTTTAAAAAAAAGAGAGACAGAGAGAAAAAAAAAACTTGAAAAAAGGGCTTTTCATACAGACATACAAGAAAGTAAATAAAATCGATTGAAAATACTAACAGAGAGCCATTCATTTTGTTAAGTGTTATAAAAATGCCAAAAGTGCATCCTCTTCCGAGGCTCTAGGGCTTTGGATGTTCCCTTTTCTGAAAACTGACATCTGTAAGGAAGAAAATACAAATAAAGATAAAAATGATGAACGCCATTTTTTTTGAAGGCCCTGAGTGATCACGGAATGACGGAGACATAATCTCATTAACTATACAGCCAGGGTCTCACTTTCTCACTGTCTCAGGTGCTGGGAAACAGGAGTTGTGACCTCTTTGTAGAGAATCCTCTGGGGGAAAAAAAAGTGTCCTCACTGGGACAGGTTGCATCCTGTGACTAAGATTCTGAACTAGTCAAAATGCCTGAGTTCTAGGTACCAGTCAGGGTCCCAGCAGGAAATTAGGTGGCACACTGAGCTTGGATAAGTGAAGGGAGTTTACAAAGGGGTGGGTAGGGTGCAGAGACGCCATAAAAGATGGTGCAGGACCCCAGCCCTGAAGGAATGAGGGGAGGGGAACATGTACAGGAATCTGGAGGCAGAAAGCTGTGGTTTTCTTTCATGGTGGCAGCTAGCTCATGGTGACCCCACAAGGAGAGAAGCAGGGGAAAATAGTACTCTCCCTTATTTTCTTCCTTCCCTGGGATTTCCTGCTGGTGTTCCCCATTGGCCAAATCCAGCTGAAAATCAGAAGAAAAAACCCTCCTGGCCCGTACACAGGCCACAGAGCTGGGAATCTTGGGGCAGAGTATCTTCATTCATTGGAACTTTGATTTATATAAGAGTTCAAGGGGTCAGATATTAACTAGACCTAGAAGTACATAGCTGCAAATGGATATGTTACAGTAAAACCTTGAATTGAGAGTATCTTGTTCTGCAAGTGTTCTTCAGACAAGTAAACATTTCTGATAAATGTTAACTTGATAAATGAGCAATGTCTTGCAATACAAGTAGTACATGATGCCAAACGTCACATGATCACGACTGAACCAATGCTTCTCTCTCCCTCTCTCTCTCTCTCTCTCTCTCTCTCTGATTGTGGGTGATTGTCTCTCATGCTCAGATGCTTGGTCTCAGGCCATGGTATTCAGCAGAAATCACTGATTTTACAGAATGTTGGAAGGTGCCCACACCTGACACCAGTGTATTTTTTTGTCACTTCAAAGCCCCTATGGACAGTCCTTTGCTTTTCCATTCCAGACTAAGCTTAGGAATGCACTTGCTTCATTCTAGGTCAAGTTGCCTGCAGATATAGACCCTTTCCTTTGCTGCTTTATTGCCAGTTACATTAAATACAGTAGATGACAAGAGTTTATTAATACTATACTGTAGTCAACATCCGTGTCAGCATGTAAATGACCCCCATGCAGAAGAAGACTCCACTGGGCCAATAGATAGCAATGATTCCATTAGTGAGAGTGAAAGTGGTCCTACACAATAACCCTCCTCTCTTGTCTCCCTCACACCAGCCATAAAGGTTTTCAAAGGTAAGTGCAAGTTAATTTGTTTATTATATTTCGTATTTTCCTTACTATTTTGTGTTATATTACAGTACTGTAATAATTTTTATATGAATATTTTTGGGTTGTGGAATGAATCGTCTCAGTTTCTATTATTTCTTATGGGAAAATTCACTTTGATATACAAGTATTTTGGATTACAAGCATGTTTCCAGAACAAATTATGCTCACAAACCAAGGTTTTACTGTATTTAAAATGTGGCTATTTCTGGCTAAATTTGGAGAGGGTACTTTGGATCTGGTATGGTACCCAACAGAGTCCCCAAAACCAGCCCTGGATAAAATTTCCCCGAATTCTTCAAAAAAAAGGACCAATCGGGCCTATGAGTTCAAGTCCAGTAGAAATGTTAGAACATAAGGGGCACTCACACCTTAAGTGCTTAGGGTTAGATGGGCATTCATATAGCAGTTAGAGAGGATGCACAGGAGCCTGATGACTGGGGTCGTGACGGGCCTACTATCACTTAAACCCAAAGGCTGTGGTGGAAAGAATCTCTATAGCCAGTAAGGAGAATGTATGGGCCCCAGAGACTTTCTGGGGGGACAGGAGGGATATGGGAGTGTTCAATTTAATAAAAGGAAACCTCACTAAAGTGAACTGAGGAGGCTGGAAGGGGAGGCTGGAAGGGAGAGTCCTACCACTGAATGTCAATTACAGGAAAAACTGTCCGTTACCAACCCTGACAGAGGAATCTCAACAGGAAAGAATCATCAAATACAAGCCCAACAGGGAAAGCTATACACTATCGCCAGTAAGAAATTGACTATCCCTGTAATTCAGCTAGTGAGAAACCATCAACATCCTGAACTCTTGCTTTTTTCCCATGGTCTTTTGTTCAAAAAAATCCTCTCAACTTCTTCCTTCTTCTCCACGAAGTAATAATGTTCCTCTCCTTTGTCTGTTGGACTTGCCTACAGTATTGCCTCAGCTTGCTTGTCCAGAACTGTAATTCTGTGCTATTCCCAAATAAACCCTTCTTTTGCTGGTCAGACACCTGGGTACTTTATTTTTTTTTTCTTACAAATAGTTTATTGTCAAGTTGGTTTCTATATAACACTCAGTGCTCATCCCCAAAGTGCCCTCCTCCATGCCCATCCCCCCTCCCCCCCCACATCCATCAGTCCTCAGTTTGTTTCTCAGCATTCAAGAGTCTCTCATGGTTTGCCTCTCCCTTTCCCCCATCATTTCCCCCCTTCTTCTCCCCCATGGTCCTCAGTTAAGTTCCTCCTAATCCTCCTATACGTGCAAACATATATTTGTCCTTCTCTGCCTGACTTATTTCGCTCAGCATAACACCCTCAGGTTCCATCCACGTTGCTACACATGGCCAGATTTCATTGTTTCTCATTGCCATGTAGTATTCCATGATATAGATAAACCACATCTTCTTGATCCATTCATCCGTTGATGGACACTTAGGCTCTTTCCATGTTTTGGCTATTGTTGAGAGTGCTGCTATGAACATTGGGGTACATGTGCTCCTATGCCTCAGCATTTCTGTATCCCTTGGGTAAATTCCTAGCAGTGCTATTGCTGGGTCATAGGGGAGTTCTATTGTTATTTTCCTGAGGAACCTCCACACTGTTTTCCAGAGGGGCTGTACCAGTTTGCATTCCCACCAACAGTGTAGGAGGGTGCCCGTTTCTCCACATCATCGCCAGCATCTAGAGTTCTCTGATTTGCTCATTTTAGCCACTCTGACTGGCGTGAGGTGGTATCTCCTGGGTACTTTATTTTTAAATTTAACAGGAGTTTAGGGAACCAGACAATCCACTGGCAGGAGCTCATGGCCAAGCTCATGCTCCAGCCCTAACCCCCCCCCACTACATGCACTCTCATGCACACACTCACACTCACGCACTGATGCTGCCCTGTTGGTCTGACCTTGCCAGCAGCTGTAATACGAGAAAACTACAGGGGACCTGACCACGTGTCCTGCTATCACTAACTCCAGGGAAATTTGACTGCAGTCATGGAGATTTCAATACCCCTGATCCCAATTTCACAGCCTTCCTCTCTCACTCCTCAAGCCCGTTCACCCGCAGCTCACCCTGGCCTCCCGCGGTGACCTCCCAATAAACTGGAAGCCTTGTTTGATCATCTCAAAAACAACCAAACACACATACTGTGGGCCACATGCTCTCGCTTCTGCACCAACAGTGCTCCAGGCGGATCATTATTGCCACGTGCGAGATGAGAAAACGGAGGCGCGGAGTAACTGAGCAAATCTGACTGCAGCTACAGGTCCTTCTTTATTATCCCTAGCTCCCATTAAGATCAGAAGAGGAAAACCGGCTGCAGTTCCTCTGGGCTTTGACGTTCAGAGCTCCCGGTCAAATTGTGCGCAGTGGAGAGGCGGCACGCTGCTCCCAAATTGCCGAATGGCGGAGTAGAATTTGACACCCTCATCTTTACACGTCTTCAGCAGACTGCCTCAATCAGACGGGAACCAGTATTTCTAAGAGACGAGTAAAGAAGGGGACGTTTCTAGCATCTGCCTTTTGAGGAGTAAAGCGACAGCTTTCTCTGACAGCACAATGTTCCCTTGTTCCTTTCAACTCAGCTGACAGGTCCCCGGAAACTGACTCCTCCATCCTTCCACACCCCCTCAGGGTGCACTCAGGAAGAAAGAGGCCAACTCCAATGGGGGCGGGACGTGAGCCTAAGAAGTCCTGAAAGTCAGGCCTAATGAAGAGCAGATGGGTGGGGCTGGGCTCCCCAGAATCAGACTGAGACAAGGAATTTGGTCATTTACATGGGACGTGATCCCAGGAGAAAGCGTGGGGAGTAACACAGGGAAGGAAAGGAAGCCAACACGCTTTCTGATGTGAGCACCTAGGCCTCAGCCCCTCCGGGAGCCTCTGGGAGACTGTGTGGAACACGCCTCGGAGCTGTCACACCTGACAGAAAGTGAGCATTGAGCTACTCACTCTCTCCAGTGGCTGCTTGAGGGCGTTCCCAGAGGCGGGATCTACCCAGCCATCCTGCCCTGACTCCGACTCCCAGCCCAGCATGCTCTGAATAGAGAATGCCCTCAGGTAGAGGGACCTAGTGCTTGCCGTGGAAATCTGTTACCAGGAAGAGGATGGTGACTTCAGGGGACAAGGACAGGGCCTCCACTATGTCTGCCACCCTGGGGCGACTCCGTTCCAGCATCATTATTTCCCAGTCAGGAGAAGTGAGCGCAGAGGAAGATGGAGAGTACATGGTGGGCCTGTCTGTCCATTTGGGCAGGAAGCGGTTCTCTTCCCCATCTCTGCACCTGTGTCCTCATTGGTTCGGTGAGGCTGATCACATTCCCTGTCCTGTGATCCCTGCTGTGGGATCACGTGAGTTAACACGTGTGAAGCACTCAGGACAGCGGCAGAGTAAGCGCTCAATAAATGACTCTGCTCTGCCTGGTCCACAGGGTTGAGAACATATTGGAAGAGATTGGGATCACTCTTAATGCTTTAATCCTGGGGCACAAGAACCCCAGGACACTCCTTCCTCACTAAGTTGGACAGACTCAAGCCCTGAGACAGACCTCACCACCTAGACACCTCCTGGTCACTTGCCTTCCTGTAACCCCCAGTCCTGAAGAGCAGTCGGTCTCTAGGGCCAGCTTCTGCCTTGTTGTTCTGCCCAGGGTTTACACCCCTCCCTGAGGCAGGAACTTGGCCCTGTACCCCTGCCTTCTGGCCTGATGGGCAGACCCTGAGCTCTACCAGCGCCTCTGCCAGAGGGTCTGGCAGTGGAACTTAAATCCCACTCCCTGGGGCGTCTGGGTGGCTTAGTCGGTTAAGCGTCCGACTTTCGCTTGGGTCGTGATCTCGCGGTTCGTGGGTTCGAGCCCCGCGTCGGGCTCTGTGCTGACTGCCAGCTCGGAGCCTGGAGCCTGTTTCGGTCTGTGTCTCCCTCTCTCTCTGACCCTCCCCTGTTCACGCTGTCTATCTCTCTCTCTCTCCTAGAAATAAATAAAAATTAAAAAAAATTTAAAAAAAAAATCCGGGCTCTTAACCAANAAAAAAACAAAAAAAAAAAAAAAAAAAAAAAAAAAAAAAATAAAAAAAAAAAAAAAAAAAAAAAAAATAAATCCCACTCCCTGGCTATGCTGGGGACCTGCTCCAAAGAGATAGCTGCACTCTCATCTTCCCTTTGCTGGCATGAGACCTCAAGCGGTCAAGGTCCTGAGACACCCTTGGCAGTGCCAGGGTACACCTTCCTGAGCCACCCACTCAAATGGGCTGGGGGAGGGAGCCCAGCATGAGCATCTGGTCACCATCAGCCTTGTCCTCTGGTTCTATGACCGAAGCCCCCCAACTACACAGAGGCTACATGGACCCTCTTCCTGACACTCCAGCTCCTGAAGACCCTTTGGCAGCACCAAGAACTCCCTCCAGCCTCTTGTGAGTCACACTTGATGAGGCCCAGCTGTGTGCTCCTGGCACACAGGCCACCTCTGCTTTGCCTCCTGCATTGTCACAGCCCTGAGCCTGCCTGGGTTAGTCCTCTCCTTAGGGCTTTGTGGCTACCAATAGTGGCTCTTCCCAGGACAGGGGTGGCAGGGAGGTGCACCTGGAGCACCATCGGAGAATATTGCTTCCATCTTAGTAGCCCTTTTCCTACTCAGATTCTAGAATACAGGTTTGCTGATGCTAGTCTTCTTTGAAAATGCATTCACATTTCCTGGGACATGATAATGGACAGAAATTACTGCAAAATTGACTGTTGGGGAAATGTAAGGGTGATGGATTCTCTTAGGGGCACGTGGCCAACAAGAGGCAGTGCCCATACTCAGTGCATTTAGCATCTTTATTAAGGATCTGGTTGAAGGAACATGAACAGTGTGGTTCATCGTCTTTTTTTAACTTTAAAATTTTTTCACAAATAATTTATGTTTATTGTAGAAAAAGCAGATAGGCCAAAGGAAAATTAAGAAAAATGATCTCCATCCAACTATTCTGAAATAACCACTCTTTTTCACATTTTTGTGTAAATATGCCATACCTACATGTGAATATATAAATATGTGTCAAGCTGAAATTCTGGACCTAAGGCTTTTTAAAAATCTTGATGGTTAAAGCTTTGATAAAACAGTTTTTGGTCCAGAAAGTGATACAGACTAGCACTGACCTTAGGAGTAAACTGTTTATTTGGGGGAAATCCTTTGAACAAAACATTAAGCAAATACCTCCCTCCTGCAGCTCTAGGGGAATGAACTGATACTGAACTATTGTACCGGACGCCATTGTCCACTTGGAGCCCATTAGACAGGGCCCGCCCAGTTCACTGAAGGAGAAATGAGCATTTGTGCTGTCAGCCAGGAAAGGATGATCCTGAGAAAGCAAGCGAGGCCCAGGCAGGTGAGCCTCAGACGGGGAGAGGAATATCTGCCTTCTTCTCCCTAGAACAACCAGAACCTCGGAAGCCCAGACATCACAGAGACTTCCTGCAGAGAGGAAGACAGCCTCCAGCTTGGTGGAGGTGGCAGCAAGGCAGTGACGGTCCATAGGGGTGACCATGGCCGTCATTTCTGCTGGGACTTTTCAGTTTTGCTCATAGGGATGGTTCCCTTTGGTTATCCTCAAATCTAGTGAGAAGGCAGAGATTAGTACTAGCTGTGCCATGTAACTAAGGGAAGAGCTCTTCTGGGTTGAAGTTAGAACGGTAAAAAGGAGAGCAATTCTGGTTCTCGTAAGGCCAGCGTGAAGTACCAGCAGAGTCTGGCAGAAGGTCACCAGTCCCAGATACAGGCTGCTGAGCCTGTCTCCTGGAGCTTGCAGGGAAGCAGAGGCAGGGCAATGCATGCAGACCACACCTTGGGGGACACCCAGAAGTGACCACGTGATCCTCTGAGAGAGGCTGTGTTCCTGAGATCAACCAAAACCAAGATGTAGAGCCTTTGTCATTTACAGAATTAGCTGAAATATGTTCTCACAAGCTGATGAAGTCTGAGACATTCTATTTGTAGACATGTAGTCTACCTGCTCTTTTCAAATGGCCTCCACCACCACCACCTCAACAGTATATTGTGTGAAACTTTCTATATCAGTAGATATGGACATTGTCACTTTAATAGATGAATCATGTTCCTCTTCACACATGTGTAACTATAATTTATTTAAACATTCCTTTTTGTTGAAGCAACTTGAAAGCAGAGTGATTTTGGGATAAGCAAGGCAGGGATGTGGAGGAAGGTGAGCACTGGCCTTTCAGGGCAGGGATTCGGGGCTCTTGGGGCAGTCTCCATTTGACTTGTCTTCAGAGTCAGGCTCCTGTACTCATGTATCCACTCTCAGCCATATTCCTTGCTCTGATGCTGCCCATGCTGTCTATGACTAGAGAGTAAGCCACTCTTTGCTTGGTTTCTTCTTAGAGAAGAAAAGGATCAGAAAAAAAGTGGTGTGACATAACGTCTTTATCAACCCCATCCGTGTTGAAGTCTTTCAGTTGAAGATGGTGGATTGAACATAGTGTTTATCTCCACAGAAAAATAATAGTGGTAAAATCTTTTAAAGGATAAAGAGAATTGGGAGAATAATAGCAACAAACAAGAGATTTTAACACTTTTTAGAGGATGCAAATCCGAAGGAGGGGTGGTAACTCTTTTGTCAGAGAGGAAGAAGCGACACCTGCAAATCCTTCTGGAGAGAAGACAGCTCATGTGCTCTGCCCAAGGGCCCCTGGAGAGGTCAGAGCTTGGAGGCACTAGGTACCGTGGAGAGCAGAGGTGAAGCTCAGGACTGCACACAGAGACCCAAGTGGAAACCCTGGACGACTAGACTGTCCAATGAGATGTTAAGAGTCTGCACACATTTCAGTTCCCTTCTTCCTAACAGAACCCTGCCTTGTTAGACCAATCTGTCTTCCACATAGCATGCACTTCAAGGGGAAACCCAATCTGAAGTCAAGCATATTGGCCTGAGCCAGTTAGCACAGAATGGTTCACACAGGCTGAGGACCCAGGCTGACCCCATCAGATAGAAAAAAAGCACTAAGAGAGAGATTTTCTCTCACTTTCTTCACTTGGATATGGAAGTATATAATAAAAAGAGTGCTTCTCAAACTTTCATGTGCATGTGAATCATGGGAAGATATTATTAACATTCAGATTCTGATTGGTAGGTCTGGGACCTCACTTTGGATTCTGCATTTATGACAAGCTTTTGGGTGATACTAATATTGCTGGTTCAAGGACCATGCTTTGGGTAGTAAATGAATAGCTCATTTCCTTGTGGCACAATATTCTGGTCATGTAGGGAACCAACTCATTTGAATCAGATGTTGAGAAGACGTTCAGGCAAAGAGCCTGAAAAACCCTAAATCTTCCATGGCATCATTGAACTACTGATCCATACCATATCTAGAGCACTCCCTACTTTTGAACTTCTAGCTATATGGAATAATATTTTTGCTTAAGGCAGTATAAGTCAAGGCTCTATCCATTACAGCTATATCCTGGAGGTGGGGAGGCGAAGATTATTCTCTGGAGAAGGAAAATGGGAGAGGACAGGATTCAGAGGCATTGAGTGTAGGGGAAGGGGAGGCTGGGAACCAGGTACAACACTGAAAACAAGAATTAGTTAACAGCCTGTGCATGAATGAGGCATGAAGGAACTTTCAGAGTGTCAGAAATATAAAAATTCACTCAACATACAATGACGATTTTTACATTTTACTATACATAATTATACTTCAATAAAAAATATTTTTTAAGCTGCACATGGATATCTTTGGCCCCTTCCCATGTCCCATTTTCAACCTTTTAGATGCCAGAACATGCCAACCAGGCAAGGGATTGAAAGGTTCTTTTCTGGGTAAGTGGAATGGCCCCAAAGAGAAGACTCACACATTGTCATTTGAGACTTTCCAAAAGAAATAGTCAGTTTGGCATCTGATCACCCTATGGTGAAAACCTACCAGTTGTTAATCCTTCTGCCTACCCACACACACAGAGATTTCAGTCATCTATTTAATACTTATTTCATGATTACTAGACACTTGAAAAAATGCACCAACATAACATAGAAAGCATTAAAAAATGACAATTCTGATATCAAAACTAGTAGGGGGGGTATTAAAGAACTGAAGAAAGTAGAGATAATGCAGGACTCAGAAGAAAAATTAAAAATAACATAGAGGGGTGCCTGGGTGGCTTAGTCGGTTAAGCGTCCAACTTTCGCTTAGGTCATGATCTCACAGTTCGTGGGTTCCAGCCCCGCATTGGGCTCTGTGCTGACTGCCAGCTCAGAGCCTGGAGCCTGTTTCAGTCTGTGACTCCCTCTCTCTCTGACCCTCCCCTGCTCACGCTGTCTCTCTCTATCTCTCCTAGAAATAAATAAAACATTAAAATAAATAAATAAATAACATAGAATTAGTACATTCAGAGCCACAATAGGAGATACTTCTTTCATTAAAGAATAGGGTTTATTAAGAAAGGAACAATTAGGGAACAAGGAAGAGCTGTTAGAAATTAAGAGTAGGAGAGAAAAAAATACAACAATCAAGTAAAAGATTTGGAGGATAAAGATAATGAAATTGATTAGAAAGCAGAACAAAAAGAGATAGAAAATGTGGAAGAAAATGCAAGAGCCTTAAACAACCAATCAGCAAATCCAATATCTGACAAAGAGAAAAATTAGAAAGAGAGACCAGAGAAAGGAAATTGTCAAAGAATTAAGTTAAAATATTTCCTGGAAACAGACTGCAACTTCTACCTCAAGGCTTATATAAATTTGGGGGACATCAGGGATAAGAAATCGATCCTAAAAGATTCCAAAGAGAAAAAAATAATGCAAAAGATAGATAATCTGAATGTCATTTAACTTCCCAAGCATAGAACTGGAAGGTAGAAGACAATGAAACAATGAATGCAATAACATTTTGAAATAATACTTTTAGTCTTGAATTTTATATTCAGCCAAACTAGAAATTGTGTGAAGAGAAAATAAAAATATTTTCAAACATAAAAACTTGGAGAAAATTACTTTTCATGCATCTTTTCTTAATAAGCTCTTGGAGGGTGTGTTGCAGCAAAATTAGGGAGTAGTTCAAGAAAAAGGAAGATGAACAATTAAAAAATGATAGATCCAGCCCAAGACAGGAGTAAAGGAAATCCCTGGAGGTAGCTGTGCAGGAGGTCTACAAATTGACAATCACAATTGGAAGTGACAGGAAAGCATTCCTTACAATGGAGGTCTCCAGGAATAAAAAGGGGGGAGAGGATAATAAACTATGTGATATGATGGAATTTTTATAAAAACTAATGCTATGTAGATGACAGGTTTGATTGATTTTTTAAATTTAAAGACATATATGTAGAAAAGGATGCAAGGGAAATACTAGGCATTATAAACTCCAGGAAAAACAAAAAACTTCAAGAAGGAAAATATAGTGCAATACACTCTGATCATCTACCTAAGTGAAAACGATGATAGGACTAAATGGTATGATGGGGTTGGGGGGTAAGATGAAGAGAGCTGCTAAAAGAAAGCTACACTCTCCCAACCCACAAATCATGAAGTAGAAGTACAGGCATAAATGTAGAGATAGAGAATTAAAGTTAAGGAAATATGCAGAAGAGTTTTACATGATCTCCTCTGGAGAGATTGTAAGGTAGTCCAGGGACTGCTCTTATTTATTATAAGCCTTTTTTGTAATTTTAAAAAATTTATTTATTAAAAAAAAGCTTATTTATTTTTTAGAGAGAGAGAGAAACAAAGTTTGAGTGGGAAATGTGTAGAGAGAGAGGGAGAATCCAAAGCAGGATCCAGGCTCCGACCTGTCAACACAGAGCCCAATGCCGGGCTTGAACTCACAAACTGAGATCATGACCTTAGCGGAAGTCGGATGCTTAACCAACTGAGCCACCAGGCACCCCAAGCCTTTTGTTATTTGATTTATTTTTAACTATATGAATATGTTGTTTAAAAAATTTTTTTAGAAATTAGAAAATATCTTTAAAGCTGATGAATGAATTAATGAATAAATGAATGAGAAGATCACCAGGCATGTGTCAGACATCAGGATTCTGTTTTGATCCCTTCACTAACCAACTGAGAGACCATCAGCAAGGCATTGAACCTCTGAGGTTCAGTGCAGCACAGAAACTCTAGGCTTTCTTCCATGTCTCAATGACCTGAAGGCCCACCAGAGTCAGACAGGCCTATATTCCAGAACTGGTGTCATCTCTGGATCACCAGACCTCAGTCTCTCTTCCCATCCCCCAGCCTCTGCTTCTGCAACATGGCAGTAATGATGCCACCTTCAAAGAAGGCATCAAGGGGACCACACATGGGGCTGTGTCCATCATATGGCATTTTAGGTGCTCAGCATATATCAAGGACCTGACCCATGTGGGCTAGAGGAAGATTAGATTAAAACAGGCAAGACAGGGGCAGGCAAGCTGTGATGCCAGGCAAGACAAGTCAGGTGCTTGCTGGTTATGACACCTGTAACAGCTCCTCCTCCCTCGCCTCTGAGGGCTTCTCTTGTGACCGTGACCATGCCTGAGGATCCTCCATTAAGTGGCCAGAGCAGAGGATGGGCCTGATGACATGGAGTTCCTTGGCTGTACATGCTCCAGGCCTGCCTAAACTCAGAGGAAAATTTCCCCCCAGCCCCTTCATTTTTATAATCAGCATTTGCTTAACATGGTCAAAAGGATTTTTCTTTCTGAAAGTTCAGTCTGTGATGTCCATGCCCCCAGCAGCCTCTGGGATCCCGTTTGCTCAGGCAAGAGTGCTCTTTTCAAGCTGTCAGTAGGGGAAAGATGACAAGGCTTTAATGAAGTCAAGTGATCATTTTTTCATGGCACATGAAGCTACAGGCTCGGCTGGGGAGGGAATATGGAGACAGTTCCTTTGGCCTGGTCTCCTCTCTGACCCCCCCCCCCCCCCCCACTATCTCCTGTCCCCAGCACTGCTCAGGAGCTGCTTCACATAAACAAGCCTGATGCTGCAGGGTTCCCTGAGGCCACTGGCTGGACTGCTAAGGAGGGCACTGAGGTCTGATGCCATTAATCACCCAGACACACACTTGTGGATTCTTGGCTCAGCTGGGACTCCTTCCCCTCCCTGCCCCCAGGAGAATGACTCTGTCGATTTTCTTCCTATGATTCAACCGGCAGCTAATATTAACAGGGTTTAAATCATCAAGACTCCCAGGAGTCAGGTTTCTGCTGGTTTTCGTACAAATGAGCCACCAAATTTAACCAGAAATGCTTTCTATTTAAACAAAGACTACGCATCCATTTGGAAAAATATATTTCAAGGTCTAGTTAATATCTGATCCCCTGAACTCCTCCCACAGTCCTGTATAATTCAAAAGCTCCAGTGAAAGGAGATACTTATCTGCTGATATGAATTCACATCCCTGAAAGGGGAAAAAAGGCTCCTTTCATACAGAGGATTGCTTTAGATACAGCTGTGGAACATCTTTGAAAAATCTGCCACCTGTGTGGCATGGGGAGAAAATGCAAAGCATTAGACTATGACCCCAGTCTTCCTAGGAGAACCCAATGATATCCTAGTTGGTGCTCCAGACCAGTGGTTCCTAAACTTCAGCCTGCATTGGAGTCACCTGGAGGGCTTGTTAAAACACAGATCGTTGGGCCCCAACTCCAGAGTTTCTGATTCAGCAGGTGGGGGATGGGCCCCAAGAATCTACATTTGTAACAATTTCCCAAGTGATGATGATACGCCTGGTCTAGGGACTACACTTGAGAAGCAGTGTCCTGGATCTTCCTGAATGATCACACCAGGAATTCCCTCTGAGGTGACTCTGTTGTCAGTCTACCTCCTCCCACCCACCACCTCTACCCCTCTCCCTGGCTCAACCAGTTGATTGTGGAAGTCTCCCTTGAGCTGGTCCTGGGCATAGCTGGGAACCAAAAAAGAACTCCAGCCTCTCCCTTGCAGGCTGAGCTTCTGCTGAATTTGGCCCAGCGTTGGCAGAGCCTGGTGGTCTGAGATGAGCCCTGAGCACCTGCCTGCCCAACCAGTCACAGCTTTTCCAGCCTCTGCAGAGTGGGTTCAGATCAAACAGCACCCCAGTCCCCTTGCCACGGGAGCCCTGTTTCTAATCCCATAACACTTGATGGAGGTCCAAGCCCTTACCCACTCCTCCCCTTACCAAGGGCTTAGAGCTGGTGTCATGCCTCCCTGTGCCCTCAGGCAGAGACTGGGAAAGGCTCCCTCTGGATGAAAAGCACTGTACCTGTCGAACCTAAAGGGCTGTCATCACACACACATCCACTCCCATTCCGCAGTGGACTCCTCCGGGAAATAGCACCTTTTAACACTGCCTTGGTCATAACTGAGACGCCCATGGGAGTTTTGATCCTTGGCACCCTTTTGAGGGGTAGCAAACTCCAGATCAGAGTTTGCTCTGATCTACCCCACCCCCAGCCTCGCTCTGCCTGGCATCCCAACTACCTCAGTTTCCCCATGGCTAACTCCCATCTACTTCTCCCCACTCTCTGGAAACATCTTGATTATGATACCTATAACTGCTTCTCTTCCTTCCCTTCTGGAGGCTTCTCTCCTGACAGTGACCATGCCCAAGGACCTTCCACTAAGTAGCTTCAGTCACAATTCCATGATTTCTTAGCCCAGCCTTGCAGAAGCTACCTGATTTGCTAGCCACCTTTGCCACAGCTGATAGTTGAGTTGTAGCTGTGAGTCATATAGACTCATGGTGAAGAGCATGAGCTCAGGAAAAAGTCTTGAGTTTGATTTCCTGCTCTTCTACTTCCTAGCTCTGTAAACTTCAGCAAGTCTCTCAGTCCTTCCGAGCCACAGCTTCATCTGTAAATAGAGATTGGAATAGTACATAATGCAGAGGATGGAGGAGAGTTGAGTGAGTAAAGGTATAGAAGGTATTGCATTGGTTTCCTACTGCTGTTCTAACTAACTACCCAAACTTAGTGTCTTAAAACAGAAATGTATTCTTTGACAGTCCTGGAGACCAGGCACCGGAAGAGTCTCCTAGGGCTCAAGTAAAGAGGTCACAGCTAAGTTGGCTCCTTTTGGAGGCTACAGAAGAGAACACACTCCTTACCTCTTGCAGCTTCTGGTGGCTGCCAGCATGCCTTGGCTTGTGACCACATCACTATGGTCTCTTCTCTGTCACATCTCCTCCTTTTCTGAGCTGACTCTGCTTCTGCCTTCCTAAACTGCCTTTAGGCTTGCCTAGGCAATCCAGGAAAATCTCCCCATTTCAAGATCCTTAATGCAGTCACATCTGCAAAGTCCCTTTGCTATCATGAGGTTCCAGGGATTAGAACCTGGATATTTTGGGAAACCATTATTCAGCCTAGCACAGGTGCAAAACAGTGCCTAGTGTCTAGAAGCTCCATAAATTACTGCTTCTTTTCATCTTACTACTAGTGTTACCATTAGGATGTCTGTTTGTCCCCTAATACTGCCCCAGCATGATTTCTCTGACAGACACCAAGTCAGCACAGCATTGGGTTTCCACAGGTCCAAAAAGCATGATTATTTTAGGCTTGAATAATGCTCAGAATATTTAGCCACTTATACTCTCTATAACATTCTTCCTTCCCAATAATATGTGTCTAGAAAGAGGTAGGAATTCTCAGTGAGATGCAATAAGCCCTCCACCCCTGGTGACTTATAACTAATAACTTATCAGAGCAAGATGATGCTCTAATGAGCCCTCTGAGCTCTGCAGATGCATCCCTGAGCACAGCTACTTCTGGTCATTGCATCTGAGATTCCCTTCAAGAATGAAGCTAAGCACTGCTCTCCTTCCAATAGGCAAAAGCTGAACAAGAGCTCCCAGACTCGTACCCTAGAGAGGACAGCTATGAATGAAAGGTCTCCATCCTCACATCTGTCCATGTCTGTCTACAGGCTTCATCTTACTGAATCTAATGTTACCTGAGCCACTCTTAGAGCCATGCAGCTTATTATCTGTTTGGACACTGGACACTGATAGCAATGAGTTTCAAGTGCAGGGAGCACTCAACATGGGTGAGTGAGGCCCAAGCCCAGGAGTGGTCAATTCTGAACCAAGTTCAGTTCATGATTCCAGAAGTAGAACCATGGAACAACAAAGGCCATTGAGAGGAGATCATCAGAGAGAGACAGAGACAGAGAGACCAAGAGGTGCACCAGTCAAGGCTAGTCGCAGGATCAGCCCCTGGAGAAAAAGCCAAGACAGAAAGAGACTGGTGGGACAAGGGAGGAGAGGCTACAGTCATGTGACTAATTCTGGGCCTTTCTTACCTGGGTCTCTTCTGAAGGTTTGATTCTTCCTCCCATGGGTTTCAAGACCATGAGTACTTGATATTGGGAAACCTAGATCCAGTCAGTTCCCTTAAGCTGGAGCTGACCAGTGCTCAACTGTGTCAAGATAAACATCTACCATTAGTATACCCAAGGGAACGTTCTTGGGGGTCTCTCTCCAGAACTAACAGCCTCTTGGGGCACCTGGGTGGCTTAGTCGGTTAAGCGTCCGACTTTCGCTTAGGTCATGATCTCGCAGTTCGTGGGTTCGGGCCCCGCGTTGGGCTCTGTGCTGACTGCCAGCTCAGAGCCCGGAGCCTGTTTCAGTCTGTGACTCTCTCTCTCTCTCTCTGACCCTCCCCTGCTCACGCTGTTTCTCTCTCTCTCTCCTAGAAATAAATAAAAACCTTTAAAAAAAAAAAAAAAAGAACTAACAGCCTCTTTTATTCCATGGGGTCTTGTCTCAGTCATCTTGGGCTGCTATAACAAATACCACAGACTGGGTGGCTTAAACAATATTTATTTCTAACAGTTCTGAAACTTAGAAGTTCAAAATCAAGTTTCTAGGATGATTGGGTTCTAGTGAGTGTCCTCCTCCTGTTTGCAGACTCTGACTTCTCATTATATCTTCACATAGAGAGAAAGATCCTGCTTCTTGTGTCTTCTTCTGTGGGTACCAATCCCATTCATGAGGGCTCCATCCTCATGACCCAATCACCTCCCAAAGGCCCACCTCCAAATGCCATCACATTGGGTAGGGAAGGGGAACTCAAATATTCAGTTCATTGCAAGTCTCTTCTCCATGCTCAGCCCCTTTTATCCATCAGATGCTCTCAAAACTAACATGGGGCCCACCTGCTCTTGGTGCCTGAGACTCAAGACCACATGGTCTTGAGCCTTAGGCACCCAACTGAGGCCCAAGGCTGGGCTCTCTGCTGAAGACACTAAAGGGAACTTCAAGTTGGGAGATTCAGAGCAATTGCCACCAGCTCTGCCTCACTGCCCACTCTTAGGTCCTTGAGCCCTGTTCCCACTTCCTGCTCTCTTGAAGCCTTCCCATATCCCTTCCCCCTTAACCTACCTTCCAACCCCACACCACCTCCAAGAGATTCCCTTACCACCACCTCCAAGGAAACATGGAGGCCAGCAGCTGGGAACTCCCCACCTCTGCTCCCATCTTCCTTCACACCATGTTCTCATTGAAGGAAAAGGGCAGTGAGGAGCATGGGTCAAGTGTCGGGCTCTGAGGTCGGTCCATTGGAGTCAAGAGCAGGTGCTGCCTTTTACTAGCTGTGTGTCCTCAGACAATTCACTGCATGTGCAGAACAGGAGAGCAGCCATACCCTCCACTTCATAGAGCTGCTGCAGAGGAAATGGGGTTAGTATATGTAAAAGAGTGTCTAGCACAAGGTATGAACTAAATAATGTAAGCAATGCTTATTATTTTAATGTAAGAAGCACAACATGTAAACAAAGATAAAGCAGTGCTGGAAACACGAACTCTGAAGTCCTGGCTGTGCCATTTTTTAGTTCTGGGACCTTGAGGAAGTCACTTTACCTCCATGACCTTCAGATTTGTCACTTGGACATTGAGGACATGACAGTGCCTGTCTGAAGTGTGAAAGGACACAATCTGTGTGAAATTCTCAGCATGATATCTGGGGCACAGTAAGCCCTCCATTAATAGTGCTTCTTATTGGAGTGCTAGCCTCCTTTGTTTCTCCTGTTCATCCTCAGGCCCAAGCACCCAGGGCCCACTCCCATCCTGAGAGAGCCCATCCACTGATTACCACCCTTCTCCACTCCTGTGCCTTCAAAACACCTCTCCTCTGAGCCCTGACCCTCAAACTCTAGACAGGCTCAAGTAGCCCCAGACAAATAAAACTCTCTTTCAATCTATGTTTTTAAACCCCCACCCTATTCTCCTCCTCTTTCACTGGGAACTTCTAGAATGGGTGGTCTACCCTAGACTGCAGGCTTCATTTGCTCACAATGGAGCCATTTCAAGCTTTTACTGCTTCCCACCAGATGTCTAGGATCTCTTAGGGACATCTCAGCATAATGAAGTCCTGAGTGTTTGTGAGTTCTCCATTGAGATGTTTGTCTTCTGTCTGCTGAGTTTATTTGGGCTGTTCAACATCCCATATCTTCTCTACAAGTGCAGAAAGCGACTTACCATTGGTGGTTAGCACTGCTTTGCTGGGTGACTCTAATCAGTCCTGGGATACAGCGAACCCTCCAGGCCTCTCTTGGGAGCTCCCTGGGGATGAACCAGCCCATTCAAGGAATCCTGGGGTGGGGGCTCCATGGGGGCAAATATAAGTGAGCTGAATGGGGAGGGCAGAAGACAAAGGCAGACCCAGGGAAAGGAGAGGACTTGAACCATGAAAAAAGTGGAGAAGCAAGCCATAGTTGTGGTTTTCCTACTAAATTCTGACGGGGAAAAAAATTTACAAGACCTCAAGTTTCAACAAAGATGATGAGAAACATATTAAAGAAAGCCCTTTCCAGTGCTGGGGTGGAGGGCAAGAGAGGGCAGGAGAAGCATGGCTGTATCCTTTGGAAGAAAACCTGGGAGAGGAAACAAGCCTCACCCTGGGTTAGCAGAGACCCCCACATCAATGTCCACTGACCCATGAGGTTCCGCCCACACACTTCCTCTAGTGCCACCAACCTCTTGGTGAGATTATTCCCGCAGGTCCCTGCCAGGCAAGATGCCCTGTTGCTTGGGGGCACCATGACGTGCTGTGGGGTCTTTGTATCCTGGGGGGACCATGCATCATGTGTCCCCAGTTGAGAGATGCTTCCCTATCCAGCCTAGTGTCCTGTCACAGACCCAGAGGGCTTGTCATCTTTAAGATTGCCTCAAGGACAAGATAAAACTGAGACTTCCCCCTCCACCCTCAGGCAGCAGCCCTATATGCAGCCCTCTGGGAGAGCTGGGGTCCCTGCCCCCTGTCTACCCTGCTCACACATACCTGGACCCCTTTGAATGGTTTAGGCCCGTGCCTGCTTCCTTTCATACTGGGAGCTCCAGATGTGCCCTATTCAAGCTTTGTAGATCTTGACACATAGTAGGTTCTTAATAACTGTATCTTGAATGGATGAATAAACAGCCCTTTGGCCATAATCCATGTGTGTAAGACAATATCTAACATTTACAGAGTGCTTCTTATGCACTAGAACTTTTTTGTAACATTTTACATATATTGACTCATTTTATTCTCACAAAAGTCCTACCAGTAGGCATCATTATTATCTCCATTTTACAGATGGGGAAACCAATCCCAGGGAGCTTCATTACCTGGCCTTAGGATGTACAAGCACAAAATGACAAAGCCAGGATTTGAATCCTAGCAGTCTGACACCAGTAGCTGGGCTGTTCACGGATATATTAACTGCTCCTTAAAATATTTAAAGCAAATTTTCTCACCGGGATCACCAAAGGCACCTGAGAGCAGATTGGTGGAATACTTTAGATGTCGGGAAGATGGGATTCTTGTCTGAAACAGCTTATTGCTCAGGGAGGCCTTGGGAGTTTTGTCAGAAGCTGCCATGAGGAGAAGAGGGAAGGGATGGAGGAGACAATTGACAGACCCAGAATGACAGAGGGGGATGGGGATAAGCAAAGGGCTTGGCCCAGAGTGAGCAGGAAGAGGGAAAGAGACGCTCATCAGACCCTCCCAGGCCCAGAGGGTGACTCATGAAAAAGAAAAGGTAAGAAAATGAGGTATCCTGGACTGAGCAGGCTCCATGCCCAGGGAGGCCAATGCCTCAGTGGGTCACGGAGGAAAGGGGAAAAGCTAGACCACATAAGGCTGGCATCTCAGGTGCCTAACTTGGCAGGCAAAGGGTGACCAATGTTCAGTGCCAGTCACTGGGATCTGGGATCTGAAGGAATATGGCAGACTTGGGCTGGAGATGCAATGATGGATTCAATGTGGTGCATTAAGACAAGAGGCAGGAGCCCAGGGGCATTGTGATCCCAGAGGGTCCAGCCTGAAGCTGGAATTATAGAGGCGAGGAGGGGTCTGGAAAGAGCCAGACAGGATGGTAGAGTCCTAGAAAGATAGGTGGGGATCAAGGCAAGTTTCAATCCATGCAAGAAACTGGTGAGAAACTGGGAAACTGAGGCATGCATGCAATCATACAGAGTGAGCTTGGCTGGGGGAAGGAGGCACAGTGGAAAAGGAGAGGATAGCAGCTCAAGGTCGATGAGGACCAGCCACTCTGCCCCCTCCAAAAACTGCACTGAGAGCAACAGAGCTCACCCCATATCCTGCTGCTGAAGTGACTGGGCTCCTCGGATACAGCCTGGCTGAGTCAGAGGCTGAATCTATGTGTTGAATGTCATTAGTGTCTGTAGCTAGGCAGGCCTAGGCCAGCAGGGACAGACAGAGGGCAGGGAGTAAGCATCTCATTCATTCACTCACCCATACAACCATCCATCCATCCAACATTTACTGTCAGGCACTCTGCTGGGTACTACAGAAATTAAGAATTTTAAGACCTATTCAGTGCCTTTATGGAGTCCCCAAGCAACAGACTCCTGACACTGAGCTACACTGACAACACACAGTAAGCTGAGGACATGTTATCGATAAATCACAGGGAGAGTCAGACTGTGGCTGTGATGATGGCATGTGTAACCAATAGGGGACAGTTTAGCACACCATCCACATGGGTATTCAATAAGAATTGTATAAAGATCAGGCAGATGGCTGCTTTCTAAATTAAGTCTCATGTCAGGCCCCCTCACCAGCTCACCCTGTGAATGAGTTCAGTGAAGTGGCTCAATAAACCATTTCTCTTTAGACAGTGAATATCAGATGATCTTTGCCCAGACCAAGCCATCCCACCACGATGGGGCTGCAGCTTACCAAAGGACTAAGGAGGGAACTGAGTGGCTCTCTGAGGGGGATGGATTTGTTCTGGGGGTAGGGAGTGATTACTGCTAATCCTAAGACTGGGCTAGGGGCGTCTGGGTGGCTCAGTCAGTTAAGCATCCGACTTCAGCTCAGGTCATGATCTCATGGTTCGTGGGTTCGAGCCCCGCGTCAGGCTCTGTGCTGACAGCTAGCTCAGAGCCTGGAGCCTGTCTTCGGATTCTGTGTCTCCCTCTCTCTCTGACCCTCCCCTGCTCATGCTATCTCTATCACTCAAAAATAAATAAAACATTAAAAAAAAAAAAAAAGACTGGGCCTGCCCCAGGCTCTGCCCTGCTTCTGAGAACCACAGGCTTCTACCCACTGACTCAGTTGGGAGCATGGAGGGGATGCCGAGGACCACACTGCCTGCTCCCACACCAGAAGCCCTTCCCAGAACCCTGACTACATGCTGAGTCAGGTCCTCCCTCACTGTGGACCACAAAGGAACAGCTGACCAAAATCCACATGCATCTTTTAATTTATTAGCTATATCTTCCCTCTCCCTCTTGAATTTAAGACCCATGGGGGCAGCCGTCTGCTTTGCCTCATCCATTGCTGTATCATTAGGACTTAGAATAGTGTCCATAACAGAAGATGTTCAATACATTTTTGTGAAGTGTGTTTGTTATATATAAATGAATGAATGCATGAGTGAATGAATGAATAAATATTTTAAGACCATGACTGGCTTGGGTTCCAGTCCTAGCTCAACTATGTAGTAACTCCATGTTATATGACCTTGGATCAGTTACCTAACCTCAGTTTCCCTGTGGGTAAAACAGAAGAATAGTGCCTTCCTTATAGGGTAGTTGAGAAGATAATGCATGTAAAGCACTCAGCATGGTGTCTGGCTCATAGAGGTCAGGAAGGAGAAGCTTGATCATGATCAACATTGTAGCTGAAGTAACTTAAGGCCCCTTTCTGGGCCCTGAATCCTCACATGACAAGAGAAAACACACAACCAAGCTGACTCAAGAGTAGGAGGAGAAGCAACATAAAGCAGTGATTCTCAAATGCTGGTTCCTGGACCAGCAGCTTCAGCATCACCTGGGAACTTGTCAGAAATGCAAATTCTCAGGTCCATCCCAGACCTTCTGAGTCAGGAACTCTGGAAGAGAGGCCCAGGAATCCTGTATTTTAACAGAATCACCAGGTGATTCTGATGCACACAAATTTGAGAATTCTGGGCCTAGCGCATGGGGCAGATGGAGAAGGCCAGATTCCTGGTTGGAATGCCAATAGCTTCCTCTGATGCATACAGAAAAGCAGAGAAGGAATCTGGGCAGCTCTAGGTCCAGTGCCAGGGAAGCTCCCCATGTTGTTGCTATGAGTCTGGCCTTGCCCTCTCTGTTGCTGGCAGACAAGTTTGGCCTCCATTTATTGCAGGGCAGGGACTGTTGGCTGTGGGGAGAGCAGCATTTGCCGGCACACGGTTATAGGGGCTGCTCTCTGCTCAGCATCCCAGCACCTGCACCACTGGGATCCCGGGACAGAGCTGCAGGGGAAAGCAGGACTGGAACAAGACATAATACCACGAGACCAAGTTTCCCTGAGCATTCTCGTATGCTGGGAACCCTGGGGCAGGGGGTTGAAGAGTGGTAAGAAGGTCCTCATGGTCCATCAGAAGGGTCACATGGCTTGGAATGGCAGCATCCACAGGCCATTGCAATTGCCTGCTTAGTAAATAGCCCTCAGCTGCTACTGGGATCTCCAGGACATCCGTGGTAATGGAAGTTGGAGCTGTACCTGGGAGCAGGTGATGTCAAAGAAAGATTAGGAATGGGGACCACTGAGGCTCTCCATGGAGGCAAAAGTATGTGTGAGCCTTTGAGTGTTGGGAGGTGAGGCTGCTACCCATTGGCATCACAGGGGAGCTTTTAAGATTACCACTGCCTGGGCCCTCACCCAGTGGATTCTGATTCAGTTTGTCTGGGGTGGGTCTCAAGCCTAAGCATGGATTTGTCAATCTTCCAGTTGATTCTAATGCCCAGCCAGGATTAAGAACTGCTTGTGTAACCATGAAGGTGCCATCTCATCTATGTGTCCATGCTGGTGCCTTTGAACATCTGTCCATGTCTCTGTTTTTGGGTTTTGTTTTTTTTTTTTTTCTGTCAGTAAGAATGTCTGGTGTTGGACTCAGGAATAGTGATTTTGAAACCAACTGAGAAATAAGACCCATGAGACAGAAGATGGAAATCACAATGTCAACTCTACCAGGTAAAGTCAAGTCAAAGGTGTGGCTGTAGATCTGTAGCCAAATGGGTTTGAAAATCCTTTGCCAGTTAATTAGATGGATTTATCTATTCAGCACATCAGGTAACTCCCCAAAGGAAGCTGGGAGTACTACCTGGGTGGCTACCCAGTACCAAAGAACTGGAAAGAATGCCATTTCCTCTCTGTAAGCAGCCAGGGCAGAAGACAGAGAAGCCCTAGGAGGGGTTAAGCTGAGCATGCTCACTTCTTCTCCCAACTCCCCAATCAGGTAAGTTACTTCTCTGAGAATAAATGGTTGAAGGATGGACAAAAGCATGAAAGGTTTCTTCCATACTTTTCTTTCCTGGATGGTGCAATAGAAATGTCTTCCTCTTCTTGGAAACATGAGTTGTGGTGTATAATTGTTCCTCCCTCATATCTGGGCATTTATCTGAGCATTTTTGTTGTCCTCTCTGAATCTCTGAGGGTTACTATCTTTCTGTAGATATGTCTGTAAGTGTGGCTGTGTGTCTGGGAGTAGGTTTGCTTTAATAAAAGTGCCTGTGTGCCTCTGTGTATCTGTCTGATTCTTTGGGTGTCTGTAGAAAAGCTTGAATCTGCACTCTTATTGCCACCCACTCCCTCAAAACTCAGCCCTTCACCTGCTTCCCTGCAAGCTTCCTGGGTTTGCTGCTCATTCAACCTGAGAGATCTCACTGACATTCCCAGTAGTCACAGCACTCAAAGAACATGCTGTCCCATGCAGTTATGACCACCCTTAATCAGCCAATATGACTCATCATCATTGTCAATACCATGACAAGATAGCAATGAAAATGGTCTTTGCCCAGATGGACTTCTCTGGGTGGGGCTTATCTGAGGGTCTTTGTTCATAAGCTCCTGGAGGGTATGAGAGAGGCAAGGAGAGACCGGCGCTCCATCCCTTGGTCCTTACAAACCCTTGGGACACACACAACCATGCATTGGTTCTTCCATGTCCCTAGCCCCTAACTAAGCCTTGTTTGTCCTTCTCCACCATGTAGATCCCCATGAAGGGCTGGCCATGGCTCTTCCCAGTCCAGGTCCATTTCCTTTGCAACCTTAGAGGGTCATTCTCATCTCCAGGGTTTCCCATACAAACCTGCCTTCTCTTCTTCAATAACTTTTGCTAAGGACTTCCACAAGCTACATCTTTCAAAGAGTAATGCTTTGAGAGCAATGACTTTAAAGAGAGGTAGAACAAGAGTAGACACCCTATCCTACTATATATTCTGTGCAACTCTGGGCAAATACTTCTCATCTGTGAAATGGAGCTATTAATAATAAAGAGTTCATATTTACTGAGGGCTTACTATGCGTAAGTACTGCTCTAAGAATTGTACATGTATTATATTAGTCATCTATCACTGTCTAACAAATTACAAAACAGTGGCTTAAAACACATTATTTCTGTCTCTGTAGGTCAGGAATATGGCTGGACTTATCTGGGTTCTGTGATTTAAAGTCTACTATAGGCCACAGTTAAGGTGTGGGTGGGGGGGCCTGCAGTCACCTCAATGATCAAGGAAGAAGATCTTGACCCAAGCTCACTCACATGGCTATTGGCAGGATTCAGTTTCTTACTGGTTCTTGGACTGAGGGCTTGGTTCCTAGCTGGCTATTCACCAGGGACCACCTCAGGTGCTTCCCAGATGAGCTTCTGGTCTGGGGAGCTCACACATGCAGTGATTTCCATCAGAACAAGCGAGAGAGAGAGAAGGCATGCAAGATGAAAGTCACAGTCTCTTTTGCCCCAATCTCAAAGTGACACCCCATCAATTTTTCCACATTCTCTTATTAGAAGCAAGTCACTAAGCCCATCTCCTGCTCAAAAGATGGGGATTACACAAAGATGTGACTACCAGGAGGCAGGGATCATTGAAGCCAACTCAGAGGTTGCCCACCATGTGCATTAAGTTGCTTTATCCTCACAGTAACACTATGTGGGAAGTATTATCAATATCTTACATATCTTCCCATCAATATCTTACATTTATTACCATTCTTCAAATGAGGAAACTAGGACACAGATTTTCCTAAAGTCAAGGAAATGGTATATGAAGAAGCCTGGAAGCTACCCCAGAGGCTGTGCTCTTAACAACTCAACCTAACTCAACTGTTGGGATCATCAGATGTAACACTATAAATAATGACACCATTGTCCTCACAAATGCAGTCTCCTTTCCCCAGCATCTCCCTCCAGCTCCACCTCACTTAGTATTATGCTCCAGAAGATTACGTATAAGCCCCCAGCCAAGTATGTAGCTTTTCATAAACTCTGGAAGTTTATGCTCAGCTTAACCACACCTTCTCTCTGACCAGTCACCATGCTTTATTTCTAACTGCTGTGTGCAGAACAAACTAGCATCCAAGATGAGAGGGAAGAATATAAGAGAGCATTTGGTTTAACACAGTGAATTCAAGTCTCCTGACCTGTAGGCACTCCATCCTGGGAGGTGGCAAATATACAGATGACTTCACCAAACACAAGGGGCTTTGTTCAGTTGTAAATGGGAGAAGACTAGGTTAAGATTTTGGATGAATTTGGGGTGGAGTTATAATGTTACCCATCTGGACTTGGCATCAAGGGAGAGCTGCCACACCATGCTAGACATGGTGCAGCGGCTCATCTGTAGTAAGTGACATAGAAAGGCCTGTGCTTTTGACTCAACAATGGCCCCTTCTATATAAAATCACCCTTATTCCACAAGTCATTATACCTATTCTACCTTTCTCACCAACTCCTGCTGCTCCATGCAACAGAAGTGGCTTACCTCTCAGAGGAGGTGTGGAGGAGGGGAAATGGTTCCATCTTTCCTTCCACCTTTCACACCCTCCTTAATGTGGGTGGAGGAGAGATTGGTATGATTTTCAAGATGACAAAAGGTTGACACTCATTGGTCCGTGTTTCTCTTAAGTGTAAACACTCCTCCAAGGGATGGCCTCTCTCCTGGCCACAATTCTCCATGCATCTAGCTAAAAATCTGTTATGAAGACCCAGAAGTACCCTCAGGTCGTCTTCAGAGTCCAAATGCAGAGGAAGTTATCAAGAAAACCACTTCAGCTTTAGATTCAAGCTATTCTTAAATTTCGCTTTGCCAGTTACAAAAGTCAGCATTCTCATCCCCATCAAACTGACATGTATAATTCTAAATTGGCTTGGAACTTTGAGGAAGGAGAGGTATGATTAATTATGACTCTTATAAAATCCAACACCAAGAAGACATAAAGGGCTTGCTAGGGTCACCTGCACACAGCAGAGCCAGGATGCATGACTATGTCCATGCATAAGTGCAGACTGTCCATGCACTTTACATTTCATTACAACCTTCCTTCAGTACTGCTGTGCAGAATAAGGCATCACAGAGGTGTTGGAGGAAACTTCAGTTCTTCAAGTCTCAGTTCCAATGCTATCATCTCTGGCAGACACAGAAGCGCAATTCTTAAGAGTACAGAGGTATCTAAGCAAGCATATAAGTTAGGCTCATGACTAAAAACTGTCTCTAAGTGTATCCTGTGCTGTTCATCAAACATTGGCTCCTTTCCCCTTGACCTCCATAAGAGAAAGGCACTTCCCTACTCCACAGACCTTGGACTTGGCCATGAAACTTGCCTTAGCCAGTGGAACACAGGTGGAAGTAACAGTGTATGAGTCAAAGCCGAAGGCTTAAGGGGAATCCTAAAGAACATGCTCAAGGTAACATCTTGGCACCAGAATCAGACACATGTGAAGCAGATCTGAGCCAAATCTATGACCAAAGCCCAGCCTAGATCAGCCAGTCCCCAGCTGACCAATAGACACGAGATGCTGCAGCTCAAACATGCTTGTTATTTGCCATCGGGGTTTTTGTGGGGGAAGAGTGGTTATTCACCAGACTGATAAAAGCTAACGGATACACTCTCCAAGATGATGTAGAAGAGAAAAGTTAGTCATCCCTACATGGTCAGGGAAGACTTCACAGAGAAAAGACTACAGTGAGTCCAAAGTGGCAGGCTGGACTTTGAGGCTAGGGGCTTTCAAAGGGATCTCTGGCAGTCACACCTGTGGGTATGTGAACGGCAGTGCGTTGTGGCACACACACAGACATGCATGTGCTGAAGAGCGCTGCACACAGATTCCCATGTTGGTATGGAATGTGGTACCACAGAAAACCCATTCTCTGAGTCTTGAGTGTTGATTTCTTTTTAAGCTGCAGCCACATTCCCCTCTATTCTTCTCCAAAGAATTAATCTTTTCATATTATTATTATGTTAGGTTTATCTTGAGTGAAACGTGGATGTGAATTTTATCTGTGGCTTAAGACATAATTGTGGGATGAAAAATTCAAACACCTGAGAAAAACAATGCTATCAGCACCTCCTTGCTGGAGGTACCCACGTGTTGCTGGGCACACAGCGCTTCCTCCAGCACCTTCTCCTCCTGGGAGCTTATCACCCTGGCTATTTGGATAAAGTTATTTGTCCAATTTAGGAAATCATTACAAATTGGCTAAGTGGGACTTTTGTGTCACAGAGCTCTACAGCATACACTGGGCAGGAAGGAGCACCGAGGGTGTGTTCCAGGCCAATCTTCCCCAGCAGAGTTTCAGTGGTATGTTAAAAACATTACTTGAAATACATGTTCACTAGTCAAATAAATGTGGGAAACACTGGGTTCAAGAAAGCCAATCATTACTCTCTCAGAATGTCTCTGAGTATTTCATGGGCTAAGGTGCATCGTGATCTTCAAGAAGGAACATTGGATGTGGCTTCTCAAACTATTTGATATCAGAATTCTCTACCTCCCCCATACTATTTTTCTAGACTGTGATAAGTCTAGAGTTCCCTGGAACATACTTTTTTAAAGTTATTCAATAGCATCCATTGATTCCATTGTGGCCCCGCTTTCATTATTGGAAAGTTCTTGCAATGAGTTAACATCCACCTGCTCATGGCTCCTCCCATTTGCTGGAGCACCGCAACAAGACTGCTTCCTCCAGTCTACGGACTTGGGGGCCTTTCAAACACAAAGATTCTTCCCTCTCACGTCAGATTGCCTGGATTTTAATTTCTGGTCTCCAGTCTAAGTACTATCATTAGTGGGGTAAATAAAGGAAATAGGAAGGAAAACATTCATTCATTTGGCTCCACCATGTATTGAGTTGTGAGTTGTTTGATCTTTAGCAAGTTACTTCTCTGAGGCCTCAGTTTCCTCATCTGTAATGTGGGGACGTCAGATAACGCATGTTATGGGCCTTGCTCAGAGGCAGACAAACTATTATTGTTATTACTCTGGAATCCGTATGTTCCAGTCTCTACCCCTCAATTTAGCCCACAGTGGTTTCCAAGAAGTGTCCCGTCTTTGCAGGGCTGCAGATCCTTGCTGAATTCAATTCATGTTGACATTTACTGACACCTACTATGTGTCAGGCCCTGTCCAGAGCTCTGTGAACACGGTGATGAATAACATAGGATAATGACCTTCAAAGCTCTCACAATCAGGTAGAGGAGCCAGCAAGGAAACCTCAGCTCAAAGTTCCTGTGGGAAACCAGGTCCAGAGTCACCACTGTCTCAGGGTTAGGAGGCACAGAGGTGTCTAAGCTTGCAAGGACGATACACCACCGATGCAGCCCTCTGTAAGATGCTTTCGCTCTCCTTCTGTGGCCAGTGTTTTTGTCCAGAAACAGCATGCCTCAAACATTCTCTACCATTTCTAACATGCTGCGTGCTATTCCCTGGTGGCTGCACTGCCTAGGAGGGCATAGAATCAGAAATCCATGTTTCCAATTACCTCGAGTAGGGAACTCGGAAGTAGAAGCCAAGGACTTAGTACGGAGATCCTCTCATTTCCCTCCTCCAACTGCTGATCCTGGGTGAAAAGAGACAAAATTCTGAAAGCACAATATCTTGTTGAAGAGTAAGAGGATGCTTTCAAGCTGGGTCAAAGCTTTGCCCCCTGCCTTTCCCTTAAATATAAATGAGCAGCATTTGTTTTTCCTGGATCGTACTTACTTGGCTCAAAAGTGCTGCCTCCGTAAACCATAACCACCATATTTTTTAAAGTGCTGTTCTCTCCTTGACCTGGCCCTTAAGACAGAAGCCAGTGTGGTCTTGCACATTCAGCAGGTTACTTTTCAGAGGACATAGAGAGTCTGCTCCCATCGCTCATCTTCCCCGGGGAATTCAAGTCACACAACAGAAGCAGAGTTCAATGTCCGATATCTGAGAGAGCTTTGCCAATGTCAGGGTGGGAAACACATTAATGTGCACCCAGCTGAGATCGCTCACTCAGTCAATGTTTATTGGGTATCTATTGTGTGCCTGACACTGGGCTTGGCACTTGGGGTATTTATGATGACAGCAGCAACAACACGAATGCCTAAGGCCTGATACTTATTCAATCCTTCACTCTTCACAACAACCCTGTAAGATTATTATTTTTCACTTCTTATGCATAAAGAAACTGAGGCATAGAGAAATAAAATAACTCACCCACAGTTGCACAGCTAATAAGTGACAGAGGTGGGACTGGGGTCCCACAATCAAGGTCCAAAGCCAGCATTCTTAACCACTACACATACCATCAGTCAGTGGTGGCTGAGGCAGATGGGTCCCCAAACGGCCCACCGGCTAGCAGGGGAGACAGGTACACTGGCAATGATAACAGGGAGGCGTAGGGGCTGCACGGAGGATGCCAGGGCTTCGCAGGAGGGTCACACCTCACAGGGAATGCCAGAAACACGTCTGATCCTTCCCCCCGAGGTGCTCTAGTTCACTGCCTCATGAGAGTTAATATCCACACAATCACCTGGGCATCTTATTAAAATGCAGATTCTGATTCAGTAGATCTGGAATGAGCCCGAGACTGTATTTCTTCAAAAAGACCCCATTTCTAGCAGTCAGTGATATAAGGCTCTAGGGCAGGGGCAGCGAACTTTTTTTTTTTTTTTTTTTTTTTTTGCTGCTAGGACACTCTAATGAGGACAGCTGGCCTCTCCCTGATGCCAAGCCTAGATAATAATATCTTAGACAATGATGTCATGGTGGCTGCGGTACCCACCACATATCCCCACACCATGTATGGAGTCAGGAGATTATTAAATTGGCTGAACTCAGAGCTTATTAGGAGCCAGCCCCAATTCTAAGTGCCTGACAGACACAGAGCCCTCACAGGGACCTGAGGAGGACACCAAGGCCTAAGCATTGGGTGACTTAGTGACTTGCACAAGGTGCCAGTAACTGGCACCGCAGGGATGTGAACTCTGCCAGTTTTGAAGCCTGGACGCACAGGGCCCTTCTGGCAGCTTGCCTCCTGGATCTCATTTAATCTCCCATTCCCCTAACAAAGAGGCTCAGGGGCAGAGAGGTTAAATTATTTGGGCAAGGCCACTCAGCTAGTGAGGGTCAGAGTCATGATTCAGACCAAGGGGGGCCTGACCCCAAGTTCATTCTTTTAAGAGTTCTACAGCAAAATAGGAATTTGACTTCCTGCTCAGACCCCAAGTGGTCATTCTCAGGCTGTAACCAGAATAAGGGATCCATTTATGACCATGAAATAATAGACCCATTAAAGATTTAGGCCACAAACTAGGCCCTGAGGTCCTGAAGGGGGAGGATTATGTCCCCTTCACATTTTAGCTTTTCCATTTCAAATACGTGAACGGGATTTTGTTGTCTGTGATCGGAATGTGTCTGTTCTTCCACCATCCTAGAGAAAGAAAACAAGGAATTATTCTAGAAACCTCCCCCTGCTGCAGACATTGGAGGAAACAGTCTCCACTGAGACCAGGACAGCCTGAGACTCAGGGACTTGGGAAGGGTGTGGATGCTGAAGCAATGCCTCTGAAGCCACACCCCCACTCACCAGGACCCTGTCCAGCCTCCCAAACGAGCAGCCTTGAAGGCCTGGCTCTCTTCCGGCTCAAGAAACCAAATGACTCTTCTCCCACTTCCTCCTTCCCCTTCCCCTCCCCCTCCTCTTCCTCAGCTCGCCCACAGGTCGAGCCACCGCGGCTACTCTCCCGGGTGCCTCCCACTCTCTGCCGATCCCTCCCACTCTCCGCCAGCCCCTCCCACTCTTCGCCGGCTCCTCCCACTTACTGCCGCAGACCTCAGAACTGCTGTCAGAGCACTGATTGCTAATAAAAGCAGTGCAATTGTTGATTGGGAATAAGAAATAAAAATACATCTCTAGAGCTGACCAGCCACTGCATCAGGTCATCTTTCAAGAATGTCATCTTGAAGCCAGGGGAACAGGAAAAATTGCTGTCAGCTCAGACCGGCTCCCATACCGCCTACCCCTGCTCCCCAAACCAGCATCTATTACCTTTTCAAAAGCATTTCTGCTTCCCGCGCCAGCAACCTGTGCTCCTGAGCTAGAGATGCTCAGACGCAACTCTTATCTCCGTGAGTCTGAGACAGGTTATACCCACCACCACGTGGAAGTCTTTGTGTGTGTGTGTTTAGCTCACTGTGGCCTGGAGTGGGGTGGGGGAATCTGGAACCACAGATGTTGGGGTGCAGAGGTGGGGGGAGAGAACACAACAACTCAGGGCACAGGCATCAGCCATGGTGCAAGCACAGATGTGTCCCAGAAGTACTGGGCTCAGGTTTGCTGACATCCAGGCAGGCCCCCACCTTTAGGAAGCTCAGTCCACAGGCAGCAAACACTGGGCACAGTTCAGAACCAGGGCCTCAGGCAAGGCCAGTATTCCATCCTCTCAGGACCTGGGGAGGGGCTCCAAGCTGAAGCCTAATTATATGTTGTAGTGGTGAGGACAGTATTAACTATGGCAAGGATCTCGGGGTCTCAAGAGGAAATGACCTGTGACTCAGGTAACAGTTCAGGGCGCTGGGTGAGCTCTGGGTCCCTGAGGCAAATTAGAAGTTGGCCTAAAAGTGATAAGAGTGTTCATTGCTCCCCACCCCACCTCCACACCCCCACATGATTGAAAGAGGAACCAGACTTCTTAAATATTTCCTGCCTCAGCTCAAACTGGCCTGTAATCTTTGGGGAGACATGAGGACTGCACTTACGTGACAAGACCAGTGGGCTCAGCTGTCAGGACCATCAAGGGGCAGAGGCAGACACACAAAAATAGAAGGAAAAAGACCCCCCAGTCATCCTTTTCTAATCCATTTGCAAGACCCATATTATTTCCTCATGGGTTCATTGCCTTCCATTTGAGTAAAAATGTTTTCCAGCTCTTTCCTTTAGATATTTTATTATATACCCAATGATATATAACATTCACTCCTATTATAAGTATGAGACTTTGAATAAAATCCTGGGATTTTCTCTAATTGGACCAATTTCGGTCACATGCCCATTCCTGAATAAATAACTGGAAGAATATGATGTGCAGATGTGAATGAAATTATGTTATTAGTTTCAGCCAATCAAGGCCCACTTCTGAGCAGGAAGCAGGTTAAGTCCATCCCACTGGACAAATGGGAGATGTGGGGTCCTTTTAAGAAGAGGGAAGAGGGAAATTGGCACCAATGAGACAACTAGCAAAGGTCACGAAAGTTGCCAGATATTGAGGACTGACTCTGTGCCAAGGACTCTGCTGTATCCAAACCCTCTCACTGAACTACTATCTGTAAAATGATTTTCGATATGACTGGGCCCAATGATTCTTATCAAATCTACACTCCACTTTAGGGGCATATATAAGAATCCCTGGGGGCAGTGTGAGATTTCCACATCTAACAAACGGGAGCAGTGAGCTTTTAGAGATTGGAAAGCACTGCCCAATTACATCAGGAAGAGCCTTCCAAAATCCTGACCCAGAAGTCAGGCATAATGTCAAAAGTTCTGAGGACAGACAGACTTGAGTTCAAGGAACCCTTGTGTTACTTACCAGATCTCTGGCTGCTATGAACTAAAATCTTGGATCCCCCAGAATTCATATGTTGAACCCTAAGCCCCAGTAAGATAGTATTCATTTGGGAGGTAATTCCATTTGAAGATGAATGGAATTTATGCTCTTATGGAAGAGACAGGAGAGAGGTGATCTCTCTCCACCTTGTGAGAATACAGTGAAAGGTGGACAATCTGCAAACTAGGAAGAGATTTCTCACCAGATGCTGGATCTGCCCCCACCTTGATCCTGGATGTCCAGATTCCAGAACTAAGAGAAATAAATGTTTGTTGTTTAAGCCATTCAGTCTCTGTATTCCGTTATAGCAGCCCAAACTGGCAAGATATTGCCCTTGGGCTATTTAATTTAACCAAAGTCTCAGGCTTCTCATTTGTAATGTAAAGATGATAAAAGAACCTCTCTGTGAAGGTTGTGGGTATCATTAAACGAGATAAGGTACAAAGCATGCTCAGCATTTGACTCAAACAAAGGAAGAGCTCAACATTGGGTAGATCTCTGACCAGTATTATGTGAACATTGACAACTTGTGTGCCATGTGCCACTGGGAAGAATGGGAAGGAAGCCACCAACACCTCATTTTATAGATAAGAAACTATAGCCCAATTGAGAGAATGATTCCCTGAGACCCCATGACCAATGGGGATTGATCCAGAACAAAAGAATATTCCTGGTCATGACATTCTCCTGGTCTTTAGTCCAGGGCTCACACTTCACACCAGGCAGTGTCTTGTTCTTCAGTCACATCCACCTCTCTTCTCCCCACCATGAACCCAGCATTATATCTGTCACATAACAGAAGTCTGCTGCCCCTTGGAATAGCTGCATGGCTGGAGGCAGGGAGACAGATCTCATTATTTACCAAAGATCCTTCCAGGAAAAGTATTTCCAAGAATCCAGCGTCGACATCTGACCACCTTCTGTCTATTCTCCTCAGCCAGGTTCTAATCCCAATGGTCATTAATTGCTTTGGGCAGAAGGAAAACTGCTGGAGGTATCACTCTGTTCTGAAAGCAGCTTCTGCAGCAGCCACAGCAGACAAAACCTAGCTCTCTCTGTGTTGGCTAAGTGACTTCAATTGGGTGATCCTGTTACTAGGAGATGAGACTCCCTTAATGAGTGTGCTTCTGTAGGTGCCCTTCTGATTGGGCTTTCAGACACATGATAAATGCACCTTTAAAGACCTCAGCATCTGTCCTTGCCTCTCCACCCTGTGCCCATGAATGTACACACACACATACAGAACTTCTCTGAATGTTTCCTTTCAAAGTGATCCTCACAGCCTGTTAGGTAGACAACCCTTCCATCATGCTATGCCACCACCAATCCTAGACGGTGCTCATTTATGCAAGTCCCTGCCAAACTGACTGGCAGATACCTCTATGCACCACTTCCGACCCTTTTGGCCTCACACACCTCTGATCTCAGCCCTTGATCTTGCAAACAGGTGGGCATAGGCTTTGGCCAGCTTTATGGAGGTGCAAAATAACAGCACCTTGATCAGGCCACACTATGCACATTTTACCTCTTCCCTTGGGCTCCTCTGTGACACCTAGGTGTGGGATACTGTGGGGAACTTGCCCAGTACCCCATATATGTCCAACCTGGAGGTGTAGGGGAATTAATCCCCCTTGAGGCAAATCTTTGACCAATAGGTGACAGAAAGTAGTAGATAAATATCCCCCACTGTCCCTAGGTGCACCATCCAGGACACATTTTGGAGGTCTTTTCAGATGGTCTTGTGGGATTGAGCAACTAGCTGCTCATGGCCATAGCCAAAGTAATGCATCCTTGTATTGGCTCACTCTCCCACCTTGCTTCACTCTCTTTACTTCTGCTCCCTGGGGTCAATTACCCACAAAGTACTTGTAGGTAGTAAGCCTTTATCTTGGGCTTTGCATTTCAGGGTTCTGAGCTAAGATGGTTGTTTCACACAGTGACCTTGAATGCAGACCTGAAGGGTAGGATTTTAGTGCTGGATCACTCACCAGCCACATGGCAATAAGGACGCTTGTGCTAGTGTTAACTGGAGGGGTGATGACCCTCGGCACTCAGTGGCATCACAATATCTAAGACTTGCACCTAAGGCTGATAGAAATGAGAAGCCAGTTGGAAGGTGAAGGTGAGTTATGGTGGCTGTGGCACTTGAATGTATAGAGACAATATTAATTTTTTTTTTACAAATAGTTTATTGTCAAATTAGTTTCCACATAACACCCAGTGCTCATCCTCACGAGACAATATTAATTACACAGATTATAGAATGGTGTAGCCTTTTGTTAACCACACTGAACACCTTGAAATAAGATAGTAAAATGCTCAAGATATACAACTGCAGATTCAAACAATGTGTAAAAACCAGAAGGTCTGTATGAAAGCTTTGAAGATTTCCATTTCCCATGGGATGAGACACACTGGGCCAAAATCCTGGCCAGCATTATCTGAAAGGCTGACAATGTTGCAAAGAAAACTGAATGCACAGTCTTAATAGGTCTCCTATGTCAAATTTGTGGCCCTGATGGAAAGGAATGGACACTTGAGATGTGGGATGGGGACATTTGTGTGGACAAACCTGAGAATCTTAAATACCAAGACTCCCCAAGCACCCTAGACTGACAGAAGTACTCCCTTCCCTTTGTCTCAGGAGAACAGCCTCAAGTCTGGAGGTGTTGCAATAATTTTACCCAGTGCAGTTGCTTGCAAAATAAAGCTTGTTCTTCTCAATACCTGCCCCTTACATGTCTCATTGTCCCAGACTAATAACTGGGGTCAGGCCTCAGCATAGCTTCTGTGAGTACAATCCCTGCTCCTGGAGGAAGCAGTGTTCAGATTGTATATATAAGCAAAAATTTGAGAACATGTGTGGAATTGGATGTGAAAGATGTTAGAGAGGAGGGAATTGGGGTTATAAGGTAGAATAGGGGAGTATTATATTGACATGGGGGAAGTCGCCTGTGACTTGGGATTTAATATTCTGGGAGGAAACATGGAGCCAATCCTAATAGTCTACTGGAATGACTACTTAAAGCTTGGACATGACCATAGCCTCCAATAAAAGAGATAGAGATTCTGGGGTTGGCTTGGCATAGTATCAGGGAAGAGGTCTAATGGCTCAGAGAGTTAGGAATTTTAGAATAGTAAGAACCTACCACTGGCTCCAGGGTGAGCCAGAAAGTACTCTTTCCAATAGAGCAATAAGGGATGCATGGGGCAAGTGTAGCATCATCTTCTTAGAGATACTGTGGTTTTCTTCTTTAGGCCCGGTTGGACAGTGAAAGATAATGCCATGAAACTTGGATCGCTGGGATCTGTGGGGATGATGAGAATATCAGAAGCCAAATGTCAATGCTTAACCATCAGAGAAGCAAGACTAGAATGGCAATTAGTGTGCCTTAATCCACAGAGATCTGTGCTGATGCCTAGTGTTCTAGGGGCAAATAGGTGGACATACAACTAATGTACACCTTCATTTGTATGATTTTTTAAAAAATCAAGACTTTATGAGTGGGAGGCTATACCAGCCATTCTCCTAGAGACTGATTAATTGAAAGGGAGGTCAAGTCCCCTTGAGGAAGGATAGTACAAAGCTTTTGCGTATACACCTAGAAAACGTATCTCTAATCATTTCCCAAAGGTCTTATGGCTATTTGTCAGGGTAACTGTGCACTGAGGTAAAGGGAAATAGACCTTTAGATGACTATTTGGGCATGGAGACTGAGGTGATAGCAACAGATGATCCGAAACATTATTATGGCACTCCAGTTAAAGCAGAGAACATCAGAAGGCAGGTAATCAATGGAGTTCTGGTCTAGGTCTTTCTCACAGAGGATCCAATGGATCCTGGATTCTAGGCCTACCATGTAATTATCTCCCCAACCCCCAAGTTTATAATTGTAATAGATATACTTAACAGTTGAAATATCCCTCACACTGGCCCTCTAGCCTGTAAACTTACTGTCACTATGGTCAGAAAGACTGTAAGTGGAAGCCCCTAAAACTGCTACCCTATTCCCCCAGTTACAATAGTAAATCAGATGCATCCCTGAAAAAAAATTCCAGAGATCAGTGCCACCACAAAAGACGTAAATGTGTTTCTCTCTGCAATTCTACTTTGTGGCTCATACAAAAATCAAATGGATTGTGGTAGATAAAAGTAAATTGCCCTAAACTCAACAAGGAGGTTGTCCTAATCATAGCTATCATATGGTATGCTTCCTGAGCAAATCAACATGTTATCTGGCAGTTGTATATGATTACTGATGTATCAAATGAACTGTTCCTCATATTTATCAGTAAGGATGTTCAAAAGCAGTTACCTTTACATGGGAAGGACAACAGTACACATTCGCTTATACCAGGACTATGTTGACTCTCCTGCTATCTGTCACAGAGTGATCCATGGACGAGATCCTATTTGTCTTGATACCCCACAGGACCCTAACCAGATTCGTAGTTTGCAGGTTTGCAACCAGCAGGTGTAGTTTAAGTGAAACTTAGGAGTGCTTTATCTCAGGATCACACCATGTACTTATTGCCTCCCATCTAGGGGTTCTCTTTTGATGCAATAGTGTGGGATATTGTGGAAACCTGCTCAGTGATTATGCCTCTGCAGTCCAGAAGTGTGGCAGCGTTAATGCCCTATGGGGCCAACTTTTGGCCAATGGATGACAAGAAGATGATGTATAAATATTTTCTTCTTTCTATCTCTGGACACATTGGTCGTAAGACCATCTCATATAGCTTGTGGATGATCTTGGAGGATCAGCCAACTAGTCAACATTAGTGATAATCAACTGAATAATGCATCCTTATATTGACTCTCTCTCCTTACCTGTTTCCTTCCCCTGTCCCTCACTTCTGCTCTCTGGGATTGCATTTCTCAAGAAAGTACTCATAAACATAAGCCTACATGTTGAGTAATGCTTTCTGGAAAACTCAGGCTGGGTCACTGACTTCTCTGTAACAGAGAATGATGAAGAAGATAATCTTCTATTCCTTGACCTTTGTTCTCTTATTTTAAGGCAGAAGCTAGAGAATCCTGGATTTGAGAGATCCCAGCACCACTAGAAGACTCAAAAAGTGACCAGCTCACTTAGTAGAGAGAAAGAATTTCAGTAAAGGTGTCTCTCTTTAGGAGGAAGGAAATAAATTTTACTTCAGAAATTCCATGAGAAGTAAAAATAGGTACAAATGAGAAGTATATATCAGCACATTTCTCTGATTCACAAGTGATCTCTATAGTGCAATTTTAGGGATGAGAGTTCTGAAATGCCCTATTTAATAGTTTTCTTCATTCAATCAAGCATTGCCACTTTTTAAATGCACACCTCTTTAAAGCAGATGTCACCAACTGAAATGCCCAATGGGACTAGACAAGTATCTCAGATGAATGGAGTGCATACTCCAGTCAGGTACAACAGCTGCTCACCAACTCCAGCTGATGCTGCCAGATAGGATATGGATGGACCCAGTTGCCTGCTCTTCTGATTTTTTAAAAGAAGTTGGAAGTCTGGACATTAGCATGAAATCTCCAAATTCTTTAAGTTAGTGACTAATTAAAACTTTTTGAGAACATCAGGAAAGCAGAGAAAAAGTATCCGTGGGTGCAGTATAAGCTCTCTGTTTTGAAGGATTTGATCTCAGAAATCCTCAATCTCTCTTTAGTTCCTGACATCCAAGAAATCATGTCAAATTCTACATTGTTCATTCAGAAGTTCTGACAGAGTACCTACCATGAGTCAGAAATAAAATTTAGGCACTAGCTCTCTGCCTTCCAGTGGCTGTTGATACTGGACAAAGTAGCACACAGAAAACTAGAGACAAATTGCAAACCAGTGTGAGAAGAGCTATACTATGAAAAGGGCAGGCATTGTGGGAACACAGAAGATAGGTACTCAAGCCAGTCCAGGGAAGTCAGGGAAGGCTTCCTGGAGTAATTTGCTGGTGCTGAGATTTGGCAGATGAATATAACATGCTTGACTTAGGCAGGCAGAGCTGACTGGGAAGAGACGTTCCGAATCTGTTACATCTACCTTCCCACTTTCTTGGGTTTGGTTCAGACCTTCCTCATCTTGCACTAAAGTTATTGGAGCAATCTCGTCTGTGGTCTGGCTGATTCCAATCGTTCTCCATCCTGTTACCAAACCCACCTCTCTACAACAGAGGTGTGTCCATTGTCACCTTCCTATATTAATTCTTCTTAATATGTCCCCATTGCGTATAGGAGAAGTTTCCAAATTTCATGACCAATAAATACATCATCAGTAAAAACCTTCTGAGAATGCAGCCTCACCATGAATTTATTTATTTACTTCCAAATTATATACCTTGTGGTATGCTAATATGTTGTGGAAATTCTGCACAACCAGCAGAAAGTGCTTACGGATTAAATATGTGAATTTGAAAATTATAAAATATTTTCCATATAAAATGTTTATACCACTAAATAAAAGAAGAGTGGTTTGTTCATTGTAAATGCTTTGTTACTTTTTTTTTAATCTTAGTTTAACACTTTTTGATATAATATTTTAAGGTCAAGTTGAAAGCATGTTTATTTTGCACGTGGTTTTAGTGTGACAAAGATCAAAATGGGAAAAATATGTTATTGGCTGCACGTTCTACATAGTAGACTCATTTTTCCAATCCCATTTGCCAATTATTACAGACAAAGTGGGCGCTTGGCTAGTCGATTTCCATATTCCACATGTCAATCAGTTGTTTTGCAAATAAATCAAAAGGTGTAACATTTTTACATTTTGAACAAAGGTGGTCAAAATCTTTTACAATTTTTTATTTGGAATATTTTTTAGACACTTTAGAAATCCTGTTGCCAAGTTTCATAGAGTGCAGATGTGACAGTTTTTGCAAATGACACACTGACAACATTATAGGCAATAAGATCACATAATGGTGGAAACACTTCAAACATCAATTTTTAAATGTTCTTTCTTTCATGTAAACCTCTTTCAAAAAAACACAGTTCCTTTCTCACTTATTGTTAAAAATGTCACCTTTACCTTGAAAGGGCAGATTACAGATGTTTACTTTTTGAAAATATCGAATAGCAAGAGTTACCTGTCATCACAGAAAGGTCAGCAAATTTGGAAAACTTGTCTTTTTCTAAAAGAAAATTTTATTTCTCATCATTAAGCTCAACAAGCTAGCAAGAGACCCTCTGAATGCCACAGTATCGCTCCCCTCTTCATTACAAGCAATTGAAAGATTCTATCACTTAAAAATACTCTGCCAGCCCATGTCAACTGCTATGTGACTCATCAAGCTGAAGGTGAATGAGGGTGTTGCCTCCATAGCCTTCAGCATCAGAGAGCTCTCACTCCTTCCTCAGGAGACTTCACACATCCTAAGAGACATACAACTGTCTGATGAATGAATGGGCAAGTGAGGTAACCATACCTCTTCATTTATTAAATAATAGTGATGCTTAAATTCATTGTCATTTTCAAAATGAGAACCAAAAACAAAGAACTGTTCTGTCATTTTCTTCCCACATCCCAGTGGACATCTGGTTCTTTGGAGACCACTGACTTACAGGGATTGAGGGTGCTATTAGCTCAGCTTCCTCACTCCCACTTCCTTTCCCCTCCCTCGATGGTCCATTCATAATAATAATTACATTTAATGAACATTTACTATGTGCCAGGCACTGATTCACATCCTTGACAGTGATGAATTCATTCAATTTCCACCACCTATGGAATAAATCCTATTGTCATCCCTATTCACAGATGAGGAAACTGAGACACAAAGCGTTGAGCACCTAACCCAAGAGTTAATAGGTGGTTGAGACAGGATCCAAACCCAAGGAGTTTGACTTCAGAGTCTACATTCTCAAGCACTGTGCTATGGTGGCCCGTCTAATTTAGAGATACACAAAGTTCTACACATCTGCCATGATCTTTAACTCTTCTAGGATTTTGTACATATTATTCCTTTTGTCCCTCTAGGTTGAATGCTAATGGTGGAAACTCCAACAGCCTTCTCTGATCCTGCAGAGAACATTATTTGCTACTTTGTCTCTGTATGCAGCAACTGGCTTCCTCACAATGACGGCCCTTTTGCTGGGCCAATATTCAGGGGACAAAACCTAAGCTAAGCTGGACCAATCAGATCCCTTCTCCCAGGATTTGGAATTTTTCTGAATGACACAGAAACTGGGTGGGGTGGGGTTGGGGAGCAGGGATGTCGTTGGAAGAGAACCCACAAATTGCCACTTTCTAGAGAGGAGTCCATGAACTCCCTTTTTTGAGTTGCCCAGAGCCTTTCTGTCCAGTAAGTTTAGTGATCAAGATCATCTTTGACTCCCAAAAGACATCCCAGTATCTTACTAACTCTATCCAGAATCCATTTTCATTTCCTTCAGTGAATAAAGCCAGCTCACCCAATTCATGGAGCTCCTAAAGCACTTTTCCCACACCTCCATCAGTGCATCTATCAGCCTGTACTGTAGTCTCTTGTTTGTTTGCAGGTCTGACTATTCTGGGCAGGCTGCAGGTACTTTGAATGCACAGGCTGCTTGGCTACTTCCATCTCTGGATTTCCAGTGCCCTGCACCTCATGTGACCCAGTGTTCTCAGCAAATGCTTGTCAAGTGACTACTCAGATACGTTTGTTTCCCTAGGATGAGGCAGACACATTTGGGTGCCTCCCCTGGTTATGATCCATACTCTGCTGATCTTCACAGCAAGAGCCTTGAAAATACTATTTCTAGGAAAAAACAAACAAAAACCCAGCCTGGAATCATTAAAAGCATTAAAAAATGACCTTTACCTGTTATAGGCATAACCCATTAATAATGTACCTTGTACTAGAGAGATAATGGGAGTCTCCCACAGGGGGATTACAGAATGATGGGAATTTAAGGGTTGATACTCCTTCTCCAAAATTGCTTTATCCATCCCAGGTGCAAACAGCAGGGTATGCACCAGCCCTCCTGAGGCTGAGTCTGAGAGGAGGAGCTCCAGATGGAGGGAAGGACCCATCTAGGGCATTCCACCTGCCACCTTCCTTATGACAGTCCGGCTTGGTTAGTACCCAAGCTTCAGAGGCCGCTAAGTCCTCAGCTCACCGAAGGACTGAAGGAGGCTCTGTCATTCCTGATTCATGGAGTCACTGAGTCCCCAGGTTGGAAAGACCTTAAAGGTCATCTTATGCTTGAGCACCTTTTGTGACAGGAGATTTACTACCTCCCGAGGCAGGCCACTCCATCTCGCAAAGCCCTGACAGTTGGAACGCTCTTCCTCCCATTGAGTCCAGACATAGTTTGTTCTTTTCAGGGCCCTCTAATCAGAGCACATCAGCAGCAAGGTGTGATGGAGGGCGGGGCATCCAACAGCAGGCACGGTAAAAGGGAACCCCATCTACAGAAAATGCAGAAGCAATCCTCAAACCAACTAAAAGTCACCCTGCCTTTTCTTATCAACATCATTGACAATTCTGAACAACGTCAGTGGTAAAATATTTCTCCTTAACAAAAGCTTTTGTTGGTTAAGTTCTAAGCAAGTGTTCCAGTTACTGTCACGTTTTAATAATAATGATTTTGTATGTAATAAGTGTCTATGTAGCATATTTTGATTGCTTATCCTTGAATAAACACTGTGTTCTATATGGGCACTAAAACTTTGGAGAAATTCCCGTTCTACATTTGGCTAACACACAGACTCAGCTACCTGTGTTCATTTCAGGAATAAATTCTTAAGGTTTGCATGCCCGTTCCAGCTTGCTTCCATCTCAGCCCATGCCTCCAACCCCAGAGGTACTACATGTCCCTATGTTTAAATGGCAGATTTTTAGAAATAAGCACAATAATGATAGAGCCACACACACACAAAAAATAGGTACTGAGCTACTTCACTTCTGACATTGTATATGACCACTTGACGTTTTATTTGCATTTAAAATTTAAAACACTGAAACAGTGAAAACTGCAAGGTGCAGTAATTTTGCTTTGTAAGTGCAATTTTTTTTGTTCATCTATATTGAATCTGGATAATATCTTTAACATTGAAATGCACCCTCTTTTAATTCTTAATTGTTTTTAAACTAAACAATCAAATCAGGAAAATAAAACTGTGATGTTAATTATTTCTCTGCAACATATTGTTTATATGTGTTTTCCCTTTTCTTAATAGCTACACCAACATAATAAAAAATATTAATCCATCGCTTTTTTCCTTTTTTATTCTGTAATATTTGCTGTATTTTTCTACTGCTATGAATATATATCTATGTGTTTAATAAAAAAATTTGTCTTCTTTTCCTTTATGATCATTGTTGTTGTTTGTTTCATTTTACATTCACCACTGAGAATAATTTTGCTGTATAGAGGAAAGGGGAGTTAAGAAGTGAGCCTCTCTGGATGTCAACTACACCAGATACTCTGATTATAATCCCTGTCATTGAGGCAATGCCAGTATTTAAAAATCCCCATCATGTTCACCCTGGACTTTTCTAAGCTGATCATTCCGTCCTCCCAAACATTTCTGATAAAAATGGTTTTGAGTCTTTCTTCCATCACCACTAAATGGCTATCGTTTATCAAACACTTACCGAGTGCCAGATAATGTATATGATCTCATTCAATCCTCACTGCAACCCTGTGAAGCAGATATTCTTCTTTCCATTTTATGGCTAAGAATACTGAGGTTCAAAAGGATGAATGAACTTGTCCAAGATCACACAGTTGTTGTGTCACAGAGCTGAGACAGAAGGTTAGGTACATAGGACAGCATGGCCCATCCACGTGAAGATTCAACATGGAGAGTCCCAGAAGTTGTATGTGCGCTTATGCTGCACTTCAACTCATTGGTTTCATGGGCATCTGCATCAGACAGAATGGGTGCTGGGAAGAGGTTGACTTGAGCCACTAGTGTCCACGTGCAATGTCTAGATTCCATCAGACCTGAAAGAGGGGGCGCAGAGAGAGCTAACATTGAAATGGAAGAGGGTTCCTTGGTGCTATTCCAGTGAAGGAACAAAAATGTCCAAGCCAAAGAAAGAGTCATACACATGCCTTCAACTGCAGACAAGTTGGGTGTCTAAGAAACCCTAATCTAGAGTGGAAACTGGGGGCAGGACAGAAGTGACCAGCAAACCAGGATCAGAGCCCTGCCTCAGCAGGCAAGCCTGTAGGAATCAAGGGAGGCTGAGAAAAGCCTGAGTGGCCTTGGGGGAACAGACAGACATTAGGCTAGGAACAATGGTTGGGCTTCCATCATGGGGTCAGAAGACTAAGCTGAAGGACTCCAGGTGCTCACTCCACCCCCTCTGCCTGGCCCCTTTGGAGAGGCTCAGGGAGATATTACCTTTAGGCCTCTGATTTATTCTCTCCTAAAATCTCACCTCTCTCTCTCTCAAAAAAAAAAAAAAAAAAAACAGTAAAAGTGTCTTCCCAAGGCCATTTGCTAGAGGGACAGAGAGTTTTGGACAGCCTACTAGGTGGGTTCTTCTCCCATTATCCCTGACGCGAGGTGGGCAGAGCCTGAAGCTGGTGGACCCATTCCAAGCAGCTGGATGGACTCAGGTCTGAATCAGCTTGTTCCCTCATCCTGGGCTTGGGTTGACCTCAGTCCTATCTTTGTCTCTTGTTTCTGAGTCACCTCATTTTAATCATGCACATTTGGCCTCCGCACAAGACATCACATGAATTCTTTCTCAAGGTCACTTCATTCAGCCCAGCCCTGGATCCAGGCATTTAGGGCCCCAGATAAGTGGTGTTCATGCAGTCAATGGGATACCGGGAATCAGTTGGATTCGCCACCTTTGGACAATGCCAAAACGTAGACAGATGCTGCCCTTTCAGAGCAGGACTCTATCTCATGGCCAGGAGTGGGGAATTTCCCCCAAGGGAAGGAACAAGCAGGGCCAGGTAAGAAGAGGGTCCCTGACAACTAGGCTGAGAGTCTGGGACTTGTAGGGGCTCCAGCCCTTTCAGAGGATTTGAGCATTGGCCAATCTCCACACAGAGGCTAGTTTACACTCTGCTCCAGTATGGTGGGGATGAAAGGAAGTTCATGGACAGGCAGTAACTTGGTGATTGGTGGACACCCAGGCCCCAGCCTCCAATCCCATGGCCTAGGCCATGAGACTAGACTAGATATGCTAGTGGAGACTGGCCTTCTAACACATAGACCTGGGTGAGGTATAGGGGGCTGGGCCTGGGATTGAGTGTCCTTGGGGCTTCTGGCTGAGCAAAGAGAGGAAAGGATTGAGAGGTATGTGGACAGACACTCTTAAACACCCCTTGGTTCAGAAAATTAGCATCCTTTCTATGGAGTCTGGTGTAATGGATTAGCCAAACTCAGAGTTCCCAGGCTTGACATTGCATCTTGCTGGCAATGTCCCTGCCATTTCCTTTAGATTAAGTGTAGAGAAATGAGAGCATGATGATAAACACTGATTAACCACAGCCCTAGCAGGGGAGATAAGTTTCTCTTTCCGATCTCACTCTTGCTCCCTCCCTTCCTCTCTCCTCTCTCTCTCTTTCTGAAGAAGCGCTGCTCTTTGTCCTAACCTATGGAACGGTGGGTTAATTGGCTTATAGAGCTGCTGAATATGGAACAGAGCCCTAATGGAGATTTAATCAAAGGAGACAGTTGTGTCGAGTGAGGTGTAAAAGCCATTGAAGATGAATGGAGACGGATACAATTTTCCCCCCAGAGTTATTCAGAGCAATTTTAATAAAGTGCAAGTTTAACTATGGAATGGATTGTGTGACTAAGTGTCATTTTGCTGTAGGGCACAGCAGGGCAAGCAAGGGAAGGAGAACTTGGAAAGTCACTTCAAGAAGATGGAGCCTTTCCCCGCCTCAAACAATGGGCATAGGTCCAAAGTTCAATGCTCCCATCCAAGTTCACCTGTTGCCCAACGGCCCATCTGTGGGATTCATGTCACTGAAGTTTTCTGCATCTTCTGAGGCTTGTGACCAGCGATCTCAGTGGTTAGAGCAGAAGGTCTAGGTCACACCTATGATTTGTGGCGCCTATACCCAACCATTTGCCAGACCAGACACCTCTGCTTGGATCTCTGTGGTTTCCCCTTGCAACCCCCCTTCTCCTTCTTCAGTTCCTAGCTTGGCTCTCACTCTGGGTCTCTTAGATGCTCTTCCCTGCATTTCTCTAATGACCATGCAATTCCATAATTGTCTTTTTCGTATGTATCTATCACTCCCCCCCCCCCAGACTGTGAGTTTCCTGAGGCATTTATACATATATATATGAAATCCATTTACTGGGATTATCTTAGACAAGCTATTGTGCAAATTTGTTCATTACTCAGCAGTATGGCATGGACATCTTTCTATATCAATGCATGTGACTTTATAACAAGCTCTTTAACAGCTGCCCTATATTCCTTTGTATGGATGTCATATAAATATTTAACAAATCCCGTATCTTTTTCTGCTATAGGAGCATCATTGAAAGGAGCATTCTCTTACATATATGTTTTTGAAAAGTCATCCAATTAATTCCCTGATAAATTCCTGCAAGCAAATCACTGAGGTCAAAATTCTGATATATATATTTTCAAATCACCCTCCAAGAAAGGTAGAAAGATGTGCTAATGTATATTCCCACAAATGCTGAGGGTATCTCTTTCCCTAAACCCTTCCTAAGCATTGTCAGTCATGTTCATTTTGGCCAAACTGATGCGTAAAACTTGATGTCTCATTCGTGTTAAATTTGACAATTTAATATCCAAGAAAGATCCCGTCTAAGGAGATGATCTAACGGTAAGTTGGCAGGGCCTGAGGAATCCTAGAAGCCCATGTGGAAGAGAGAAAAACTAGCTGAGACTTTTCTTGGAGAAACTACCCAGGACAAGAGAGCTGGATCCCTAAACAAAGAGGTTAGCAGCCCAAACCGTCTATTCCAGGAGGTGTACTCAGATGTACTCTAATCGATGTAGTGTCATACCTAAGGAGTCTGGGTGAGTTTTCTAGATAGCAGCACTTTCTGGCATCTGACTGGCACCTAAGTTATAGATATGAAAGGGACATCTGAGTACTGTGAGGTCTAGCAGAAACAATACACAGGTCAGAAAGATGGATTAGAAGTAAGATATAAAGTGTGTAAGGTACAGACATAAAAGGCTTGAACAACCAGCCCTAAAGGTAAAATCAGAAACCAGGAAGCTGGACAAAAACCAGGTAAAATCAGAAACCAGGCAGTTAGACTCAATGCAAGCTAGTGAGCCTACTCTGATGCTTCCCTGAGCACCCAGCTGGCTAAACAACCCCTCTCCCATGGTCTGAGCACACCAGATCTAAGGGCAACGGATTATTGGAAGCCTACTGACTGATGGGCAAGGGGTTCCTGAGGGCCTTGCAGGCTGGGTCCTCACTGGCTCAAGGGCTGGGCAGATGGTGGAGCAACAGTTGATATGGACTATATTCTTGACAACCGGGTCTACCCAGCAAGGAGATAAACTTCCCTAGAAAATGTGTAGATGATTCCTTCCAACCAGGTCCTCTCTCAGTCTAGAGGTGGGAGTGAAAGTGGGAACAGTAGCATTCTCCTCACAGACCAGAGATGGGGAGTCTGATTCTTAAAGGAATGACTTTGCACTAATGCTATTCCCCCATTGATTGGCATGAAGTCCAGACCCTATTCCCTTGAGGAGATCTCAGTGAATGAAATCCAAGGAGGGTGTGGCCCACAAGGAAATGAGGCCAGCCCAGGGTCTCTGGCAATTCAGGCTGATGCTTGGGGCTCGATTCAGATGGTGGTCCCAAAACCACAACCATGAATCAATTCAAATGAGGCCCAAGCAGCCCTTACATTTAAGAGGTGAATGTGGGGTTTGGGAATTGAAGTAAAAAAGTCAGGGGCTGAGGAAACAAAGAACAAGAAACAAGAAGCAATTAGTGAGTTGAGGCCAGTGGGTTAAGAACTTTGCTTTCAACAAGACTGAGGTAACTAGAGTACCCTAGTATCTAGTATCTATACCCATGGTATAGGTCCCATGAGGCAAAGGAGTGTGGCCTAGCCTGACTTAAAGACTCAGACTTAGGAGGGTGTTTGCTGGGGTGCCTGGGTCCTTCAGTCGGTTAAGTGTCTGACTTTGGGTCAGGTCATGATCTCACGGTTCATGGGTTCAAGTCCCATGTCGGGCTCTGTGCTGACAGCTCAGAGCCTGGAGCCTGCTTCGAATTCTGTGTCTTCTTCTCTCTCTGCCTCTCCCTGCCTCAAGCATTTGTTTCTCTCTGTCTCGAAATAAATAAGCATTTTCTTTAAAAACATTTTTTTTAAAGGAGAGTGTTTGTTGCCTTTTTCTTCAGTGGCTGGGCCTGTAAGGCGGTGGCCAGCTCTTGGTGTGATGAGAGAAGAGGATGGCTAACTCCATTAGCTACAGTATTACCTGCAGGGCCACCAGCTCTCTCCTTTGTTATAGGTGGCACGTCAGTGTTCTCAGCTGTGTTGGGAAAGCTCGGTGAGGATGTTTCTTGGAGAAGTTTCTATCCCATTGCCTTTGCATGTGAAGTGGTCAGAATAACCCATCTTGCCTGATACCAGAATCTCAGAGACCTGCCTTCCAAAGGGCAGCAGCTTTAGCTGGAGAGTAAGGCCTGGGGCTTCTGAATGGAAGCATCACCTCCTACTCAAGGAAGTCCACTCACCGTCCACTGGGATCATGCTCCATTTGAACAGATCAGGGACTGTCCCCCAGATGCTGCATCTTGCTCTTGCCCCTGGTAGCTCCCTATTTCTAAATAGATATTGAAGCCAGGTTGTTTCCTTAATTTCCTCTCAGCCCAACAAGCTAGACTTAGCATCACAACCATAGTCACACACCTTTTTATGACTCTGTCTGTCCTTTGGCCAGCAGCTGAGCTGAGAGATAGCATGGCACAATGTTTAAGAGCACGTACTGTCAGCTAAGCTGCCTGGGTTCAAGTCCAGGCTCTGCCACTAGCAAACTATGTGATCACAGGCAAGCCATCTCTCTAGCCTCTTTTTGTGTGTCTCTGTGCTGTCAACTAAAATCTGTGGATAATAGTAAAAATAGCTCCTAGGTTTGTAAAGACTGAATTAGCATAACTAAAACCCTTTAGACAGTATAACTAGCAATATTGGCTATGATTATCCTTCTCTACCAGCACCTGGTCAAGGATTATGACTTTGGGTAACTAGGAAAAAGGCAAAAAACACCTGGGTATATCTCAGTCATTTATTTTGATGAAAGTAATTTATTCACTTTTAATATTCACTAGTACTTATAATGGTACCAGCTAGGATCTGCTCATGACCTACCATGTGTCAAGCACTGTATGATCTCACTTAATCCCCACAACAACCGTGTGAAACCTATGTTATTAGTCCCATTTGACAGATGCAGAAACTGAGGCTCAGAAAGGTTAGCCAGCTGGCCTTACACAGCAGTAAGCAGAGGAAGTCAGATTTCAGTGCATGTCTTATTGACTCTGAACTTGTACACAATTTTTGTTCTTTCAGCTCTTTTGTTCAAAGTAAAATGAGAAGAGTCCTGGAAAAAGATTAACTCCAGTCTGGGATTGTTTAGACATTGTAGCAGCCTCTGTTCTTTGTTTGTGTTTATTCCCTCCCTGTCCTTGTCACGCTGCTTTTGGCAGCCCTACTTCCTGCCCCTTTGACTTGAGGCTGAGCCATGTGACTTGCTTTGCCCACTGGTGTGCCAGCAGATCTGACTTACACCACGTGTGAGCAGAACGTTTCAGTGGGCTTGCTGGTTGACCTCTTTCTCTCTTGAGCTTCTGTTCTCTGCCATGAGGACAGCAGGCTGCAGATGGGAGCTGCCTCTTCTGCCAGGATCCTAGAGTAGAAAGAGACCCATGGAACTCAGCCAAGACCAACAGAACCCAGAAGAACCCAGCATAGCTACTGCTGACCGGGAGCCCTCATGTAATGTGAGCAGGAAATAAATGTTTGCTCGTGTAAGCCATTGGGATTTGGCAGGTGGCAGTGGAGGGTGTTGCCACAGCAAAAGCTGGCTAATACAGACATGGTCCCAGGGGCAGGGGGATAATCCAGGCAAGCTCCACTCCAATGGAATAGGCAAAAGAGAGGACAATCCAAGCTCCTTGCTTTGCAAAATAGTAACCCATTTGTAAAGATGGGCTTTACACCAATCCACTGCATTTTTTGCACATAACTGGTCATTGAAATATGTTCCCTAAATTAAAATCAAGACAATGAAGCCACAGAGGACTCAGGAGGGTGAGGGATGAAGTAGAAAATGGCCAAGGTCTTTTGAATGGTCCCTTCCATGGTGATAAAGTTCATGGGTGGCTGCAGCAGACGCAGAGAGCAAGCCCAAGTTGAAACTATGTTCCCTGGAGAAGAGTGACTCCATAGAATTGGCTTTTCTGCAGGGAGACAAGGGGTAAGCCAGGAGAGCCCACAGAACCTGTGGGTTGGGCTCCCACCATGCCCTGGAGGCTCATAGACTCAATGGGACCTCTCCCATTGACAGGTACAAAGTGAAGCTCTCAGTCACCCAGCAAGAGCAAAACTCAGGTATTTGGCCCTCTAAATCTTGGTCACAACTTGACGCTTAGCTGAAGGCTAGCACAAGTCAGTTTTATGGAGACCCCTGTGCACAGTTGCGTGGTAAAGGTAATTCTTTCTTTCTGCATTGTGCACAGAGACATTGGTAGTGTTTTGAGAGTGGGGTTGATGGGTTAGTGAAAGTCACTGCTGCCCAAACCCATGCCCAGAACTGCCCTTGACCTACAGATAACCCTCGGTGTTTCTCCCCCTACCCCTTCCAGGGACAGCTGGCTAAGGCCTTAGGATAGGACAGGGGGTTTCTGGGGTCTCTGTGAGAAGGAGAGAAAGGAAATGTGGGGCCACTTCATCAGGCTTCTTTTATTGGTCCTAGGCCAGCTGAGAGCCAGGAAAAAGGCTGCAAACAGCGGCTGAGGGTTTCCATGGCAACAGCAGGCAGCTCTGCTCTTTGGGCCTGGAGTTAGCAGAGAAGGCGGAGGTGGTGGGGGATGGAAGGGAGAGGAAAAGTCAGAGGAAGGGAAGAAGTCAGAGGAGCCTCAGAAGGGAAGGAGAGGAGGAAACGAAAGCAAGGAGAGGAGAAGGGAGCCTTATGGAGAGGAAGATGAAGGCAAAAAGAATAGGAGAGGAACATGAACAAAAGAAACAATGGGAATGGCTCTTGTCACCTCCCGCATGCCCTGAGGTGAGGGTGCCTACTACCTGGGACACTGTGAACCCTGCAGTGACCATGCAAAAGTCAAGGGACTCAAAGCTGGCTCAGCTTTACCTTATAAGAGCTGTCAGGTGGGAGAGCAAGAAGTTTCAAGAATGAATTTCCACATCTGGTAGACCCTGCCTCTGGCCACAGGAGCTTGAGAAAATTCCTTAACTTTTCTTTAAACTTCAGTTTCTGAATCTAAAAAGAAAAAAATGGAGATAATAACTGCCCCGATGAAGTTGTAAAAATTAAATAAGATAATGCACGTAAGGGCCTTGGTACAGTGTCTGGCACACAATAAGCACTTCATAAATACGTTCTATTATTTTCTAGTGTGACTTGGCCATCATTTAACTTCTCTGTGCCTCCTTCTCCTCATCTGTAAAACAGAAATAATCTCCACCTCAGAAGGTTTTCTAAGTGTATTATTGTAAGTGCTCAATAAATGTTAGCTATTAAAATTATCTTCTTAATAACAACAGTAAACATTATGTAATGCGTGGTCCTTTTATCAAAGCACATTCTCCATTGTTGCTTCATTTAACGCTTGAAGCAACCATGTGCAGTGGACAGAGTGGTCTCATTTTCCTTATTATACCTGTAGTTTAGCCATAAGCCCTGTGCTGACTGTGTTACACCCATCACCTCATTGAATTCTAAAAACAACCCTTCAACATAAGTAGCATCTCATTTGACAGTTGAGAAAGCAAGGCACCAAAGGGTAAAGGAAGTTGACTGCCACTTGCTAGGAGGTGTTGGAATTTGGACTTAAATGCAGAAAGCAGGCAGAGGTAACACAACTAATTTGAAACATTTCATTTAACTCAGCATTTCTGCTCCAAATGAACACTCGTGATTTGTGCTGTGACTCTGCAGAGCACAGTGGAAGGAAGAAGCCTGGGGTCTTTAGGGAGTCTGTTCCACGTAAGACAAGTCCTAGGACATACCCAGTGGGCCCTGGTCACTGGGAAGGGTGCCTGGGGACCTCCAACTGCTTGGTCTGGAGCCTGGAATGGGATGAGCACTCCTTAAACAACAAGAACAGCAAAAACAAAAACAAAACTATACACTGAGATTTCCCATCAAAATCAGACAAGGAACAAGGAAGTCCTTTCTGTGGATCTTCAAAGAGCCCTATTCAGGATCACGGAAGGAGGAAGCAAGGTAATTTAGATTTTACCCCTCTTTTTTTTTTTTTTTTTTTTTTTTTGAGGAAGGAGGCAAATTGAAGATGTTTCACTTTCCTTCTGATAAAATGTAAAATACCTTTGTGCTTGTTTTAAGAAATTGTGCGCATGTGTCTATTGAGGTGCTTCAATTCAGAGAGAAGAGAAGATGAGGGGAAAGGAGAGGAAGGGGGGAGGAAGAGAGGGAAGAGAGAAACTGGAGAAGAGAAGGAACAGGAAAGAAGGGGATGAACAGAAATAGAGAGACAAATAAACCACAGAAGAAAACAGAAAGACAGATGCCAAAAGACATGAGAGGAAGAAAATCAGTGTCAGAGAAAGAGAGAGAAAAGGAGCAGTGGAAAAGGAGTGGCAGCCAGGTAAACAGACTGTGACAGAAAAGCATCTAAAAGAGATGGGCAGATGGGCAGGGAAGCAGAGACACACTGAGGTAAAAAGACAGACACCAAAGGGAAGAGAGCAAGCCAGAGAAGAAACCTTATCTCCTTCTTGTCAGAAGAGAAACACATGTGTTCCATGAATGAAGACATGCATAAGGTTATGAACATACATTAGTGTTTGCAAAGCTGGGGAAAAGAAATCTCTCGCTCGCTCGCTCTCTCCCTATCTCCCTCCCTCTTTCTCCCCTTCTCTCCTGCCCTCCCCCATCTCCTCCTCTCCCTTCCTCTTCCCCTTTCTCCCTCTCTCCACTTCTCTCTCTCTTCCTTCTCTCTCTTCCCTCTCCCCCCAGCCCCCACTTACCTACTCCTCTTCAGGAGGGAGGGCTGAATCAGCTCTCTATATTCTAAAAAGCTATGCTCAGCCAGAATTTGTGATAAAGGTGTTTTAAATCAGAGCTAAAATTTGGCAGCACAAATGTTCTAGAAATTCTCATCTCATTGTGAAAATAAAGAAACCTTAATTTCATATTCTGGGGATTAAGATCATCGCATCTCATCTCTCAAAGAAATAGGCTTTTTATCGCCACAAATCATTCCTATTGCCACTAGCCTTTTAAAATATTGGTGTATGTTTACTGTGATGGTCCTCCTTCTGATATCGCCTCAGTTGGGGTAGACTCAGCGTTTGTTCAATGGGCATTTATTACACAGTACTAGGTGCAAGGCCTGGACTGAGCTGGGATGGATGCTCTGGGTAAACAGTAGGTCTTGCCTTGGCTACAGACCTTGTATTCATATCCTAGGCAAGGGTCAGATCAATACTCACTGCTTCCAGATAATCATACCAAGGTGACTTTGTTTGTGTTCCCCAAACTGTCCCCAAAGTCAATCAGGGAAGTGTGCTTCCCCAGGTAGGGTGAAGCTTGGTCTCATGGCACCGTTATACCTGTCCCTCTGTCCCAATGCCTTTGGTCAGTGGTAAAGGCAGGCATACTCAGAAGCCCTGGCATAAGCTCTGTAACTGTGCCCAGTTCTGCTGGGGCCAGTGAAGCTGTGGGAGATGAGGCGGAGGGCAGAATTTCTGGGAGTAGCTTTAATATGCATTTGTATTGCACAGAGAGCGTTCCTTATGTAGTGGCCACTGAAGACACCCTACCCACCCTGGAGGTCACTTGTGGATAGTTCCCTTACACAAAGCTCCTGGCTTTGCACACCTCTCAGCCTGAGGATGTTCTCTGGAGACCAAAGAGTGAACGTCTGGGAGGTGAAGCCCCAGGAGTAACCCTCAAGCAGTGAAACATAGGAGATCATGAATAAACAACCCAGTTGGAAAATTCCAAGAAATGTTCTAGATAATTTCTCAGAGAGTCCCCAACAGGGCTGAGCCCCAGTTTGCCACAGTGAGAACCAACTCATAAACTCACCCTTGGCTGGTTTTACTCTCCGCATTGTCTCTCCCTTCCACCCCTTCACTGTCCTCTTGGAGATCAACAGGCAAATAAACTTTTTGTATCTAAAACCCTATTTCAGGGAGGTCCAAACTAAAACATCCTTCTATTAACTAATTCAGTCATCCCAACAACAATGTAGAGGTGAGCATCATTACCCTCAGTATTAGAATCCATTATTCAAACACTGAAATTATTATTTGCCAAGGACTGTCGAGGCACTGGCACACATGCATGGTCCTGCCCTCAGGGGGCTTGTACTCTACACTGAAAGCAGATGCTAAACAAATAATCATATAAATAAATTAAAATCATTATTGTGGCAAGTGCTCCCAGTGAGAAGTGTCTGGGTTCTAAGAATGTAAACTAGGCATATATGAATAAATTGAGGTCAGAGAAGTCCTCCCTGTAGAAGTGACTCTTTGGTTGAGATCAAAAAGAGGAGTTGAATCTAACTAGGGAAAATAGGAAGGGAAAATATTTAGAGCAACAAGAATAAGTTGAGTGAATAATGAAGCTGAGGCAAACAGAAGATAAGATCACACACATAGGAAGTGTTTAGAAGAGGGTTTGATTTCAGACCTATCTGACTGCAATGTCCAAGCTCTTTATGTCAGATTCAACAGCTGGAATGGAGATGGGTGTCTAGGACAGGGAGGTGACTCATTACTCTCATTATTCATATTAAGAAAGGATTAACTACAAGCTCCCTTTAAATAGAAAACTCCCATGGGGCATTTAATGATTAACTCAATCACAAAAGAGGGAATTACAAACTTACCTAAAAGTATCTGTTGGGTATAAAAGGGAAATATCTGAAAATATACAGAGTGGATGCTCTGAAACCACTGAGAGGTTAGGCATCTTTCCAAGTCTATTTCACAGCACCAAGGTAGCTGCAGCTTTTGCAGGAAGACCAGGGGAGGAGAGTGAGGTTTCCCCAAGTGGCTGACAGATTGAAAGGGAGTGATCTCTGGGTGTCCAGGCTCACAGGTCTTCGTTCAAAGCAGAAATCCAAAGAGTGTACCGCTAAGGGAAAGTAACACTCTGGAATGGGGGGGAGTGGCATTCTTATTTCTGGTTGGTATGCAAATTATATGTAAAAGACCTCTAACTTCCATGGTAACAACCAGGAAAAACGAACAAAAACTACTATGAAATATCAACGAGCAGGAGATGCAAGGAAGCTTTGACAAATTAAATTCCAGAGAGGAATGAGCCCTTCCTCGGTGAGTGTAAAGTAATGACAACTTCCACACCTTAGTGCAAGAAATCTAGGAATCTGGGAAGAGCCCCAAACATAAATATCAGTCACTTGTCTCATTTAGGAATTTTGCTGAGTAGCCACCAGAGAAAATGTAGCTGGAAAGTAGAGAAATTTGTCCAGCCTTGTTTCTTAGACTTTGCAGCCTTGCTGGACTCAATTTAACCCCAAAGTGATTCAAATCTATTTGAATCTGAAGCACAACTCTCTCTCCAATAAAATTCTGAAATCTCAAAGAGATCAACTCTTGGTCAAGGTCAATGTCAAGGATTCAGATGAAAGGCAAAAAGGAAATAACAAACAAATATATATATATATATATATATATATATACACAAAAACCATACCTTAGTGTCCACTGTTTTTATATGCAACATTCTGGCACAAATAAAACAATTACAAGATATGTGAAAAGCAGAGAAATGTGACACATAATCAAGAGAAAAACAGTCAGTAGAAGCAGACTCACAGAAGACCAATACATTGGAATTGGCAATCAAAGACTTTAAAGAACTATTATAAACAGAGACTTTGGTAGGAAAAAACATAAACAAAATACATGAAGAAAAGTATAATATCAGGAAAGAGGTAGAAATTCTAAAAATTTAAAAATTAGAAAGAACAAAGTAGAAATTATAGATCTAAAAATTTATTTATTTGAAATGAAAAGTTCATCTTATGGACTTAACCACATATTGGGTACAACAGAAGAAATGAACAGCACACTTAAAATCAAGTCAGTAGAAATTACCCAAATTGAAACACAGAGAGAAAAGGGACTAAACAGAACATTAGTTATTTGTAGGCTAACACAAAATGATCTGACATGCATGTAAGTGTAGTCCCAAAAGGAGAGAAGAGAGAAAAGCAGATATTTTTAAAATACATAAATATAGGGGAGTCTGGGTGGCTCAGTTGGTTAAGCGTCTGACTTTGGCTCAGGTCATGATCTCATGGTTTGTGGGTTTGAGCCCCATGCTGGGCTCTGTGCTGACAGCTCAAGCCTGGATCCTGCTTCAGATTCTGTGTCTGCCTCTCTCTCTGCTCCTCCCCTGCTCACACTCTCTCTTTCTGTCTCTCAAAACTAAATAAATGTTAAAAAAAAAATTTAAATACATATATAATTCCTACATTTTTTTTCAAATTTGACTTTTTTTAATGTTTTATTTATTTCTGAGAGAGAGAGAGAGAGAGACAGTGTGAGCAGGGGAAGGTCAGAGAGAGAGGGAGACACAGAATCTGAAACAGGCTCCAGGCTCTTAGCTAGCTGTCAGCACAGGGCCCAACACGGGGCTTGAACCCATGAACCGTGAGATCATGACCTGAGCCAAAGTCAGACGCTTAACCAACTGAGCTATCCAGGCACCCCACAAATTTGACTTTAAGGCTTTAATACAGAGATCCAAGAAGCCCAGAAAATCCTAACCATAATGAATGTGAAGAAAACCACACCTAAGTGCATGATAGTGAAACCAAAAAGAAAAAGAAAATCTTTAACCATTTTCAGCAACATGGGTGTATTATGCTAAGTGAAATAAGCCAGTCAGAGAAAAACAAATATATATGATTTCATTCATATGTGGAATTCGAGATATAAAACAAATGAACAAAGAGGGGAATATAAAAAAGAGAGGGAGACAAACCAAGAAACAGGCTCTTAACTGTAGAGAACAAATTGATAGGTTACCAAGGGACAATGGGTGGGGAAATGGGTGAAACAGATGATGGGGATTAAAGAATGCACTTGTGATGAGCACCAGGTGTTGTATGAAACTGTTGAATCACTATATTGTACACCTGAAACTAACGTTATATTGTATGTTAACTAACTGGAATTTAGATAAAAATTTAAAAAATGAAAAGTACCTGGCAAAAAGTAAGCATTCAACATCAGCTATTATTATTGTTATTTTTTCCTTTGAATTGTTGTTTTTACATAATGGTTTAAATGTATGATTTAGGATAGTACCCTATGTAAACTAAACAAGATTCTACACATCTTGTTTAGTTCAATATAAACTATTGTCTTAGGAAAAAACATTTTGTTCACATATAAGAAAAAAAAAAGGAAGACTAAAAAGTGAAGGAAATATTCTTTGATGGAGCTTTTAATAAGACAGTATTGGCTTGTGATAAAGAGGGAAATAGAAAGAAAAATATGTTAAGGGAGCCAGAAGAAAGACAGACAGGACGAACGTACACACATGCGTGCCCGTGCGCGCGCGCACACACAAACACACACACACACACACACACACACACACACACACAGGACTTTCACTCTAACCAGACTGAAATATTTAAAATTACCTACCTGTGCCAGCCTTTCCAGGCCACCGGACCTTTGAATATTCTGCTCACTATGTTTAGTATGCTGTATTAAAATCTTGTAAGTCTGACGTTCTTCTAAACTTCCTGCAAAACTCAGTCAACAGGCTACACTATAATGGACATGTGTTATTATTTGGACTGACGAGATCTTTGAACACCTTTCCTACATTTGGAGAGTTACCCATCTTCCAAATCCCCTAACAGAAACCATGTTTTTCTCTACTTACCCTGCAGCAAGGACACAGGGATGACTTAAGCTTCACCAATCAGACACATCACACTGAGCTTTGAACAAAAAGCTTGTGACTTGCAGAATCAGGAACTATGTCAAATCTAGAGGCGGTGGCAGCAGTAGCTGCCAGAGACATCAGCAGCAGGAAGTGTGACGGGAGTGTCCAATGCCCAGCACTGGCAGAGCGGGTCATGGACTGCTGTGTCCATGCCCTTCTTGCTGCCAGGATGTCTCTACTAAGCTGGTTCTGTAGTGTCATTTTGGGTGTTGCTCATGAATGCAGTCTCTAGGTCCTTCTAGAAGTTCCCCAAGTTGTCTAATATCCTCTCTTATATCTCTTTGCTGTTCAGTGAGCCAGGATGGGTTTGTGTGCTTGCAGCTAAGGGCTCTGACTGATACAGCTTCCCTGTCCTGAAATCTCCAGAAGTCCCTTTCCTGTTATCTCTCACATGCAGAAAAGTCATCCCCAGTTCCTGGCTCCCTCAGCACCCTGGGACATTACGATCTCCTGTAGTTGTTTATTGATGTGTGTCTCCACACTGGGCTGTGAACTACTTGAGGGCCAGGTTATAGCCTCATTCATTGTCACCTCTTCACTGAGTGCTTAGCAGAGTGCCAGCCCAGCAGAAATGCTCAGAGAGTTGACATTTTACATGTTCTGCAGAGGCAATGCCACCATGTGCCCACAGTAGAGAAAATGTAGAGGCACTTTTTCTTAAAATCCACATAAGAAAAATTCCAACAGGCCTAATATCATCTCTCTAACAGCGTCTTGAAGCTGTTGCAAAAAGGAGCATGTAGACAGTTCTGTAACTCAGTGACAAGGTTACGGGCGCTGGACAAGGGTGGTGCATCCATAAGCAGTTGGATGAGTGTCAGAATCTTCTTACTGAGCTCAGTGTATGGTTCTGGCTGGCACAACACTTCTAGATGGGCCCAGAACACCTCACAAATCCTTTCGTGCAAGACAGAAATTAGGACTATTTTATGGATAACTCTCAGCAGTGGTTTACTGGTAAAAGTTTAACAACTGGCTTTTCAGGAGGAAGAAGAGCCCACATTTCTGCCATTTGCCACTTCTCATGGTGGAAATGCTCCCATCATGGCTCATTTCAAGGTGCCAGGGTAATGGTTTCCAACGTGGAGTTGGGAGGAGACACACTATAACACAAGGTTATATGGCATTTCCATCATAATGATACAATAGACCCAAAATAACAACTGTAAGAGCATAGATAATAGTAAAGCAGACTGTATATTATGTTAAATAGAGTTAGAAATTACATAAATCGCTAGAAATAGTTATTAGAAGTAACTAGAAATTAGTGAGGTTTTATTATTTGTTATATTTTCTTGAAAATATAATTAATTATCAATTTATATAATTTTTTAAGTGGCTGCATTTCCTAACAGGCTTACAGAATTCCTGAAAATTTAACAATAGTCTCCTGTAAGCAGGTGTGCCCTGGCTTGGCATGCCACCAACTCCATGCCACCTCTGGTGACACCATCCAGTCTTCACGATTAGGCTAATCCGTTAGTACAAAAGAAAGGAAACCAGAGGCTCTAAGTAGATGCAGACTTGTTCAAGATCACCCTGCTGATTTCTGACGGCACCAAAACAAATAAAACAATAGCTGAAGTTTGGAGATGCCAACTACATGTTAGGCACTGTGATAAGCATTTCATTAAAATTATTTTGTCCTCACCACGACCCTATGAAGTAGGTTCTGTAATGATTCTTTTTTAGATTAAAATAATAACAGCGATATTAATAATAATAAACTCCAGAGAAGTTAAGAGATTTGCAAGGGCATGCTGGAGCCAGGATCTAGACCCAAGGCAGTCTGACTCCAAAGGCCATGCCCTTCTCCATCACCTCTAGTCCCTCAGGTTTTCTGACTTTGTACCACATTACTGCCCCCTTCATTTTGAACTCAGACAAACTCAGTTCATTTTGAACTGCTTAGTCTCACAATGCCTAACTGCACTCTGTGCACATTGGATCATTCTATGCCTTTTGCTAAATACCCACCAAGACCAGGCTTTTTTAGATCCATTTGCCCCAAGCTATTGTGATCCCATACCAACCAAAGACCTCTGCTTTCAAAGAGATCACAGCTGAGATTTGGAATGGAATCCAGAGCCATAAGAAAAGTCCCTTGCTCCATGGAACTGGAGTCTGTAACACATGGTATCATTATCTGATATCCTCAATCTCTTTATTCATCCATTAAGTATTTATGAAAGCCCATTGGGTGCCAGGCATGGTGTGAAGTTTCCAGGGCTGTGTAATCTAATAGATTACACCATCAAAGCAGTCTTCAGGACCCAAAAGCCTTTCAAGGGTTCCTGGAAATATGTGAGATCTGAAAATAATTAATATCATCTCCATAATACAGAGACTGCAAAATTAAATCAACAAGCATCTACTTGAAAGTCTACAAAATCTAACCTTACGTCAACCTGTCAACTGTTTTTCAGCACAGTTCTTATATGGTTATATAAAACTTATATTTAATGTGGCAGCAACATTATATTTGATTTTAAATAAGGCAGGTCTCCAAACTAATAGTCCCTTAATCCTATGAATGTTGTAAAATAACCTAGAGGTGCTAGGAAACAAAAATACCTAAAACCTAATCTCTGGTTTCAAGGGAGCCTAACCTTGCATTTTGTTTATTTACTTGTCTATTTTTATGTTCTAATCATGAGTTCCCAGAAGGCAAGGATTTTGTCCTGTTTTCTTGTTAAACTTTGTATTCCCAGGGTCTAGAGGAGAGCTGAATTTACATTAGTTCCTAACATGTTGGCTAGACAAACTCGATCAGGTTAGTGCAATGATCTATACTCTAAATTCTGAGCAATTTACAAGGACTCAGAAGTCATTTTCTTTCACCCTCTTGCATGGCTGTGAACACACACACACACACACACTCCTTCCATCCCCTACCCACTAATTTCCACAGGGATAGAAGGAAAGGAGGAAATCAACATTAGTGAGTAGCTATAAAGCACCAGCTACTGTGCTGAATACTTTTCATACATCAAATATGCAACATGTATATATTCCTCATGCTCATTGCTACATTGTAGTGGGCATTGCAGATAACTAGGAATTTGAAGTTATTTGTTCTTGAACTGTCTATGCTTTTCCCAGCTTCTGTTTATGATGCCTTTTGCATATCCCCTTACATGCCAAGTGCAAGATGCATGATTGTAAAAAGGAGTGACAATTGCAGGCAGATTATAAAACAAGCCAGAAAGAGTCAACAGAAGAGGGGCTAAATTTCTTGAGATTCATCCTGCTGCCCTTATTTAAATGAAATGTTTATCTCTCCTGCACTTATCATCAATTCATTCCGATTCCTGGACCAATCTTGTCACTTCAGGCGGCTTTAATGACTTTCATTTATGCGAGCTCAAGGCTGCCACTTCTGAACTGGCTGTCCACCATCAGGCACCCTTAGCTTTCCTCATTCTCACAGAGCAGAATCATTTCCATGGTCCAGAGAAATCGCACTGTGGGGATCTGCACTACTCCCGTGTCAGCATTCCACGGACTGAAAGTGATTATTTCCGAGGGATGGACTTAAAGCTGTCCAAAGCTCAGGAGGAGATAAAGAGGGGTGTGAAGGACTCAGGGGCACAAGAAACTGGGTTAAAACAGAGTCCATCTGCCCCATTTCAGATTGACCTGCACATTCCAACAGTCTGAGTTTGAATAATGTGGTTTTAAGAAACAGTTGCTTCGTGTTATATAAATATAAATTTACATGTACAATTGAGGGCTTTTGCTTCCCGGACTTGAAGGTTAATTTTTTAAATTTAGCATTCATTGCACTAATTATGTTGCCATGCACTGTGCTAAGAGATTTCTGTTCATTATCTCGATTGAGCCCATCAACAAACCTATGCAGTAGGTATGAATATTTGCATTTACAAATTGGAAACTGAGGCTCAGGAAGGGAGGTGCCTTGCTCAAAGTCACATATCGCATCAATATCTTGAGCTGGAAGACTTATTTTTAAGACTTAACACATATTATTGAGTGCCTTTGTAGGACCAGAGGAAATGATAAAATATAAATTTATAAGTTCCCGATAGTGTGGTAAACTGCTGTAGAAGAGATATAAACAAGGATTCTTTGGGAGAATGAGGTGGGGAGCAGGGGAGTGGAAAGAAGGAATGGAGAGGCTTCAGGGAGGAAGTGGCACCAGAGCTGGGCTTAATGCTGGTGCTTGAGTTTACCAGATGGAGAGAAAAGGGAGTGGCATTAGAGGCAGAGGGAAGCTCAGGAGCAGTCAAGGTGAACACGGGGAAAGGACCTGGGAAGTCCAGGGGATGAGTGAGAGGGAAGGACAATGGCTGGGATCCAAGGTCATTGAAAAGATCTCATAAGACAGGAGACTGAAGAGGTAAACCAGAGTCAGAATTTGGCTATTTAGCATGAGCAGAAATGGCAGAGGAGGGGGCTGTGGCTGGCAGAGAAGACACTAAAGACGGAGGACCAGTAAGGAGATACCTGGAAAACCTCAGCAGAGAAATGGTGGATCTTGAACTAAGGCAGCTACTGTGGACATGGAAAAGATGGAACAGCATCGGGACGTAGTTCTTAAAAAGTCAGTGTACATTTTTTTAAAAATTGCTTGGGAGATGATCTAAAATTGCAAATTCCAGGACCCACTCCAAGATAATAGAATTCCCATCATCTGGAGTAGAACCCCAAAACCTGCATGTAAACAAGCACCCCCAAGAAATTCTGATGCAAGTGCTGTGCAGAGAATTCTTTGTAAGATATTTCTAGGACAGGCAAGCTTGGTGATGGATTGGGTGTGAAAGTGAGGGAAGAGAAAGATTTGAGTTTATGTCCCCCTTCCCTGACATTGCTCCCCATTTCTTCTGATAACTGCCTGATTTTCTTCTTTTATTTTTCCTTTCTTTGTCCCACTGTTGACCCACGTGGTTTGTGTAGAGCCCCATATGACCAGGCCTAAGCGAATCAGCTCTTCACTCCTTACTCATTCAGGGATGGGCAGATGACTCAATCAGAGCCAATTCTGAGACTACTGAGAAAAAAAGCAAGTAATCTTCCTTGCTGGCCTTGAACTTGGCAGGATAAGATGCTGCGGCTGCTTTACCCAGGTAGAGCCTGAGAACCAAGCCAAGTGAAGACAGATATGAGAGGTGGAAAAAAACGAAATCTCAGTGTCATTGTTTGGGTCCTGAATCAAGCCATGTCTAAAGCCAGTATATGCCTAAACTTTTTGCTTGCTATTGTTGTTTTTTACTTAAACCATTCTGTATTGGGTTTTCCGTCACTGGCAAAAGAAAAACTCTGCTGATCACTTTAAGAAAATCTGATATCTAAAAATCTTACCTTACAAATCAGATAAATGAAGAGTTGATTACTTCTATTAAAAAGGGATTCACTCACAGCTTCCTTTGAAGAGAGAGACTCCCCAAGGTATGAAGTGTAGAATTTGATTTATTAAATTTGATTTACACATGACCTTTTCAGGAGGACGATCTTAAATGCAAAGTGAGAGCTGCTCTACCAGGATAATTGCTCTCAGAGCCACTCCAGTGTGACTTTCAGAGGCCAGCCAGGGTGGCTCCCCCAAACACCAGCTTTCCTGCCCTACCTCTTTGGGTCTAAACTTGATTTCACAGCTCCATGGTCCCACCCACCTGTAGCAGGACTTGATCTAGCTGGTACACAAGTCTGATCTGATGTACAAGTTGTTCCCAACTATAAGTTAATGGTATTTGTGTTCTTAGACTCCGAATAGAAAACAAGCTTAGTATGTGATTCCTTGGTGTATTAATTCATATATTCATTATTCTTTATCAATAACCCAGATGGAAAGACTTTCTGGTCAAGTATGTGTTTCTCTGAGTTGACAGTGAATGAGTCACTGGATTTCTTATTCCATAGGTAGATGATCTCCTAGTGTAAAAGCTCACAGCCCAAGTCCAGTGATCAAGGCAAAGCAAAGGATGCTTTTGGCATCTACATGGGCCCTTCAGAAGCTAGGGATTGGCCTCACTTTTCCATTACCCAGACCATGGTAGAAGACCATTGCATGGATCTTCATTGGATGATTCAATGATTAGATCACTACTTGGGAAAGTCTGAAAAGGAGATCTTAGTCATGGGGAAACATTCTTTTCTGGAAACACCTTTGTTCCAGAACCCATACATTCCTCAGCTGGACAGCAGCAACATCCCTGGGTCTCCCCCTTAAAACTCCCTTCCAAGTCTATAAGTGCAATTTCTCAGCTCATATCTTTAAATTTCTCCCCCTCTATCTCTGGTCTTTAGTAAACATCTTTATTTCCAACCTAAGGAACTTCTTTCATTTTCTCCCTCGATTCACTATGGCGAGTAATAAATGCCAGGTTTTTCTTTCCAGCCCAGGGTATGTTGCTGTTTCTCTTTCTTGGTTCCCAAGATCTCTTATTCTTCCCTCTAGCTTCTCCTGATCCTATTTGTAAACCACTCAGAGCTTGCTTCCCTCCCTCTCTGGCCCAATTGTTCTGCCTTTGGAAGGAGCAGAGGGCTAAGTTAATCATACTCCTCCATTCATAGCACATACCATCAGCATCTGCCTGCTTAAGGTTCTGCTCTTACTAGATTTTGTTTCATCATTTGCCCCTTCATCCCTGTCCCCAGTCTCATTTCCCATAATCACTTACTATACTGTGTTTGGTACATGCCCTCAGATATGAAATGTCTCCATGAAAAATCTGTAATATTGCTTTGTGAATGAGTCTGTTTTAAATGAACATAAGTGACATGTGCTTCAGATATCTTGCTGTCCCCTGTTTTCTTTCATCACTGTGTTACAGTTCTACTCATGTTCCTGTGTATATACCCATTCTGCTGTTCTAACTTCTACACCATAGTTTATAAATGCATCCTCTATGCTTTGCTTATCAATTTTTTAGTGACAGGTGTCTTGATTGCCTAAAACTCCCTGCCATCACCAACAGCTGCTCTGTTCATCTTTGTCCATGTTCCAAGATGCACCTGTACCTGAAGTTTTCTTGGTATATGTACTATGTGCCATGGAATTATATGGTTTAAAATGTTATGTAAATGGAAGTGCCTGGGTAGCTCAGTCTGTTAAGCATCTGACTTTGGTTCAGGTCATGATCTCACAATTCATGGGTTTGAGCCCTGCATTGGGCTCTGTGCTGACAGCTCAGAGCCTGGAACCTGCTTCGGATTCTGTCTCCCTCTCTCTACCCGAACCCCACCCTCAACTCTCACTCTGTAAGAGTGAAATTGCCAGGTCCCAGGGCATGTGCATAGTTAATTTCACTAAATGAGCTCTAGAATGGCTATACCAGAATTGAGATCTTTTCTATTGTTTCCCTAGGCTCTTCCAAACATATATTAGTACTTAATATTTTCATTTGAAATTCTCAATGTTCACCTTATTTAGTTTAATTCTTGTGATAATGTTTTTGAGATAAATAGGGCAGCTAGTATTCCCGCGCTACATTTAGGGGAGGGGAGGTTGCAATATTGGTCTTAGTATTGTCTATGCTGAAACTCAATAAGCTAGAAATTGATTTATGTCCCAACAGAATCATGAGTAGGAAGTTGCAGTTAACTCTGGTGGGGTATTAGGTGATATAAAGGTCCATCTCTAGACCAAGTAGTGCTTCTCAACTTTGGCTGCACATTAAAATTGACTGGGGCAATGGCCCACAGACACATGAAACGATGCTCAGCATCCCTCCTCATCAGGGAAATACAAATCAAAACCACACTGAGATACCACCTCACGCCAGTCAGAGTGGCTAAAATGAGCAAATCAGAGAACTCTAGATGCTGGAGAGGATGTGGAGAAACGGGCACCCTCCTACACTGTTGGTGGGAATGCAAACTGCTACAGCCCCTCTGGAAAACAGTGTGGAGGTTCCTCAGGAAACTAACAATAGAACTCCCCTATGACCCAGCAATAGCACTGCTAGGAATTTACCCAAGGGATACAGAAATGCTGAGGCATAGGAGCACATGTACCCCAATGTTCATAGCAGCACTCTCCACAATAGCTAAAACATGGAAAGAGCCTAAGTGTCCATCAACAGATGAATGGATCAAGAAGATGTGGTTTATCTATAGCATGGAATACTACATGGCAATGAGAAACAATGAAATCTGGCCATGTGTAGCAACATGGATGGACCTTGAGGGTGTTATGCTGAGCGAAATAAGTCAGGCAGAGAAGGACAAATATCATATGTTTGCACGTATAGGAGGATTAGGAGGAACTTGACGGAGGAACAAGGGGGAGAAGAAGGGCGGAAATGGTGGGGGAAAGGGAGAGAGGCAAACCATGAGAGACTCTTGAATGCTGACAAAAACTGAGGACTGATGGATGTGGGGGGGAGGAGGGATGGGCATGGAGGAGGACACTTGTGGGGATGAGCACTGAGTGTTATGTGGAAACTAATTTGACAATAAACTATTAGGAAAAAAAATAAAATTGACTGGAGCATTCTTAAGAAGTACTTAACAAATAACTGTGCCCACACCTGACCTAAGACCAATTAAATCACATTCTCTGGAGTGGGGCCTTACATAGGTATTTTATGAGCTCATGAGGCCATTTTAACATGCAGCCATGGCTGAGAATCTCACCTTGGACTAAGGGCCAGACTTAGAAGGAGGAGCATCTAACATTTATCACTGAGCACATCAGTGCAACAGGTTAGGCACTTGATGGCAAAAAGGAGGTCCTGGAGGCAAAATACACTGAGAAATGATGAGAAGCTGACTACAACTATGATAACCCACCATTCACTAGAAGGATAATGTGACAGGAACCCAGCACCACTGGTTCAAGGCCTGAAGGGAAGTGAATTACAGAGGATATTTTAATTTGTGCCTAATAATTAGAAACTCAAAACTTCCAAATGATTGAATAATTACAGAAATATGTGAAACCCTAAGGCCATTAACAAGCCTGCCATGGATCATTACCCAGACCTAGTGAGTGCCCAGCTGACAAACCTGGGACTCTGACAACCTGTTCAAGGTGCTGAAGACCAACAGACTTACTTACTCCTGGCTCCCCTCTGCCAGCAGGAAGAATATTCCCAGGGGCACTCAGCACTGAACCCAGCTGGCCCACTGCAGAGTCGATTTCTCTCTGTAGTCTATAGGTAAATCCCTTACCACACTGATGTTCTCAAACCACGGAGAAAATTTAATCTCCAAATTGGTAGCAATGGGGCTGACTCTGAAAATGATTCTCCCCTTCCAAACCTGCTTCTGTTTTCCTTCCTGCTATATTTCAAAGTAATCATAATATGGGTATGGGGGGGGGGAGGAGAAGGGGGGTGATGGGCATGGAGGAGGGCACTTGTGGGGATGAGCACTGGGTGTTATATGGAAACCAACTTGACAATAAACTATTAAAAAAGAAAAAAACCCAAAGTAATCATAATATTCAGTGGCAAAGTGGCTTCTATTATGGGCTGGGAGGAGGACATTAAAAGGGAGGTAATTAACATTTGTTGAGCATCTACTATGAGCCAGGCAAGGTGCCAAACAGCTTACACTATTTTGCTTAAACTTTACAAAAAGCCCTGGTAATCCTTATTTTATGTATATAATATCAGAAGCTCAAAGAGCTTAAGTGACTTTTCCAAGGCAAATTATCTAAAAAAAAGGCAGAAAAATTTGTTCAAACCATGTTCTCTCTGATTCTAAAATTTGAAAGTAGTCTACATTGAAGAAAATCTAACTTGTTTCCAATTCTTGCCCAGACAAGAGATCCTATAATTTTTGTTGTCCCCTGAGTGCATTAAGTTTTCATTATAGGTAGATTCTTCTTGGTACCTAATCTATATCCTTCCCAGGATAATTGCAACACCCTGGAAGATGGAGATGATCCAATGAATGTTACATCTATGAACTGGCCCATTCAACTGAGAAGAGGAAATTCAGTCTATAATAGATGGACCATGACCTCAAAGTCCAGTGGTTTTGGCTATGAAATCTGAACTCTGAAGGCAGGCCTCCCGAGGAAAAATGTCTGGATATATGTCAACATGCAACCTTGGGTCTTGCCATGGGCAAAAAAGATGTGGCTATTCTTAGAAGCCACTCCTGGGCCCCGTACTGCTGCCTGTGTCATATTGGTAAACAATGAGAAGACCCATATATCATTCTTCAAAGGAGTGATTCTTCATGTGTTTCTGGACCAGCAGCATCAGTATCACCTGGGAATTTGTTAATTGTGCAAATTACCAGGTCCCATGTCAGACTGACTGAACTGAAAACTCTCAGGGGTAGATCCCACCAATCTGTGCTTTAACAGATCATGTGCATGTATACACGCACACACATACATATACAAACATACGCTAAGGTTGAAAAAAACCTGCTTTGAAAGCTTCTGTTGCTCAATAAAGAAATGCCAAGTGCCAAAATGTACATCTGTTTGGCTGTGGGAATTCTGGAAAGTCCTCTGGTCTGATTAGAACCATCTAAAGACAAATAGAAAACATGTCATCACTGCATCACAACTCTGCTTAAAATCTTCAAGTGGTTACCCACTGTCCACTGTATTTACCTAGCATGCCTTGACCTGGTTTTCCAGGCAGCTTCTGTCTGGCTGCATACCATCCATCCAGCTTTAACCCCTTCTTTTACCCCTTCGGCACTATGTGCTTTAGAATGAGATGTGGATTTTTGGGTAGGGGAAGGGGTAGACAGAGAGAAGTGAAACCAAAATATTATTTTTCTAAAGATTTTTTGTTTGTCAAGAAATAACACATTGCCCCCCCAATTTTTTGCTCCTTTACAAGCTCTTACATCCCTAAATATACAAAACATGATCATTTTCTGAACAGACTCAGTCATACATAATGCATTTTTATTGGCTCCTTGAATAAAGATATGGCAGACATGAATATCAAATGTGTAGATGAAAAAGCTGACAGGAGTCCTTACAATGGGTGAACAGGGAGCAGGAGAGCACCTGGCTGCTCTTGCAAAGCCAGAAAAGATTCTGCTGGAGGAATTGCACCCCACAGTCCTGGGAAGGCTTGCAGATGCAGTCACTAAACCACTGTTTTCTATGAGGTATCACGGAGAATGGGTGAGATGCAGATGGCTGCAGATGCAGGAAGGTAGCTAATTTAGAAAAAGATGCATTCACCAAACTATCAGCTAGTGAGAAGTTTTGTGAATGCTTTAGAGATAACAGCAAAAAGCCTGGAAATCAGTGTGGGTTTACCAAACACAGAGGTTTTTTAAGGAACCGGGGATGTCTGGCTTGAAAGGGACTTTATATATATGTAGGTCTCTCTATATCTGTAGATCCGTTATATGAAGAAAAATGTTATGCTGGGTGGCTATCCAGAGCGGAAAGTATTGAAGATACAGTGACCTTGAGAATTATCCAGCCTCTCCCTTCACTCACAGGTGGACATCAAAGCTGAGAGAGGTAATGTGGCTTCAAAACTAAGATTAGCGCTCCTGATTCCCGGTATTTTTTCATCATACTGAGCAACTCATAAAGGAAAGGTCATGAAAGATGAAACTCATTTCCTATTTTGCCAGGATCCCTAAACTGGCAGAGAGCTCTATAACCTCTAAAGTTCTATACCGGTATAAGTTGTTAACTGTTATCATTCATAATATCAGGTTCAGTTCTTGACCCCTACCCACTCAACATAGTTATGAAATGTCTGAAGAAGGGCATTGATTTTCTGATAACAAGCAGTTGGGGGCAGACAGTGAGTGTATTTGGATGGTTTGAAAAATGAGGCAAATCTAACATGATGAAATCTAATCAGACCAATGTTAAGTCAGGCACTTAATGCACAATGCCAATGAATGTGTGAGCAAAACCTAAGAGAGAGTGGATTAAGTTGTCTGAGAAGTTCATCTGAGATCAGAGCTTTCAGAGCATTAGTCTTCAGTTGTATTATTATGAAAATAATATCTATATAACAAGTAAGACGATGGTCCCTCTGTTCTGGCCAGTATCTACCATATTTCACTATGGTATTATGTTCTGTTCTAGTCATTACCCTTCATCTAATGGGTATTTCTGCCCTAATGAGGAGGAGTTGAAGAAGCTAGAGCCAGTTTGCATGAATAGGAGAAGTTTACAAAGAATCTTCTCTGTTACCTGATATGTACAAAGACTGCTAGAGATACCAAAACAAAATATCACAGAATGGGTGGCTTAACCAACAGAAATTTATTTTCTCACAGTTCTGGAGGCTATAAATCCAAGATCAAGGTGCCAGCAGGTTTGTTTTCTCCAGAGGCCTCTTTCCTTGGTTTTCAGGTAGGCACCTCCTTGCTATGTCTTCATGTGGCCTTTTTCCCTGTACGTTCACTCCTGATGCCTCTTTCTCTTCCCATAAGGACATCAATCCTATTTGATTAGGGCCCCATCTTTATGATCTTGTTTAACCTTAAGAACTTCATTAAAGGTCTTACTTCCAAATACATTCACACTAGGATCAAGGCTTCCACATTTGAATTTGGGAAGGGGACATAATTCTGTCCATTACTGACTGACTGTCAGTTGAGATAGAGTTTTAGGCTCACATTGAGATGCTTCAGAGAGCAAAACAAGGACCATTGAACAGTCAATTCAGGGCAATTTGTGTTCAGTATAAGGAACATATTTCTAATAACCAGCTTCTAAAATTTAAATGGCCTTCCCCATGTGAGAGTCAGTCTTCTAGTATTTTAGAAGTCACTTTTCAGTTCCCTGGTAGAGGGTATTCCTGCCCAGGGTAAGAAAGTTAATGAATAGGATAATAAAAATAAATTTGTTTAGGTTTTTAGAGGCTGTTAAAAGAAACCAAGTATTGCATATGGCTCAATTATACACTACATTCCTAAATCCTACCCCCCAAACTATCAAGAATAAATTCACTGTTTCCAGGAATTTTAAAAGTCTCACTCTCCCACAGAAATGCTCCACTTTCCCTATTACCACACCTTTGTCAGCACAATCCCTGTTTGCTCCCATCTAACCTAATCCTACATGGACTAGCTTCAGCCCATGAAAACTGCAAGCCTAGCTATTATTTCTCTTCTCTGATTATCCACTGCACTTCAACACTGTGAATACAGTCAATTCTAACAGAGGACTGTACAGTCAAGAGGTAGTCAGGGATCGGGGTGTGATGATAAGGAACGAGGATCTTTAAACCTTGTTGACTCTGCCAGATGTTCATTGAAATGAGGCTCCAAATCTTCCACCAGGCACATCGTGCTGCCATAGGTTGGTGAGAGAGGCAAACCAAGTTTGGAGATCACCAAAATAATGTCCTTCATTAATGACTCTGGACCTCATTATGATCTTGTGGCAAATTCAGCTGGATCAAGGGTTCTATAAGAAGCTCTTTTGTCTAGATAGGGGCAGACTTGTTCTAAAACAAATAAGCTGCCTGATTTCATTAATACTCTCGGCAGGCACTTACTGTGCCACAAGTGATTCTAAGTACTGAAGTTATAGCAGTGAACAAGGGAGATAATGTCCCAACTCTCAAACTTACAGTCTGGTGGGAAGAAAAAGGGAGACAGAAAAAATAGCAAGATCGATATCACATAGTAAAAAGATGTTATGTAGAAAGACAAAATAGAGTAATAGGGTAAAAACCAGCCAGCTAATTTATATCTGGTGGATTTTCCTAAGTTGTTGACATTTAGACTCAGGTAAGGAAAGAAGATGAATAGTCTGTCGTGATAAGACGAGAGGGAAGTCAGTCTAACCAGAAGGAACATTTAGCACAAATGCCCCAAAGCAGGAACCAGTATGGCAAGTTTGAATAAAGAGATCAAACCAGTATGGCACAAGCACAGTGGAAAAGGGAAGAATAAGGGGTACGGGTGCACTCAGAAAGGTAAGCAGGGTTCAAATTACATGAAGTGTTGAAAACCAGGATAAAATGTCAAATGTTGTTCTCGGGTTATGGGGAGAAGTAGAAGAATTTTTAAAGAGGAGCAGACATGATCAAATTTGTGCTTTACAAACCTAATTCTGGCTACCAAGAAAACTAGTTATGAGACCATTGCAGTGTCCAGGTTAGAAATGAAAGAGGCTTGAGCTAGGGTGGATACTGGAGATGGAGAGAAACATATGCTACAGTGTGCAGAACTCTCTTATTAGTTGGATAGCTGGATTTGGGAAGTGAAAGAAAGGAGTTAAGAATAGCACCTCAATTGGGGGTTTGCTTCCATTTTTCTGCTATGAGGAAGAAGATGGAGGATTTGAGACACGAAACATGAGTTTTATTTGGGCCACTTTTAATTTGAAAAGATTTTATTAGATACCCACTTGGATATGTAGGCAATATAGGAGTTTGAAGTTCCATGGGAAGGAAGGTACCACAAATAAAGATTCACAAGTCATCAGCATGTAAGTACAATTTAAATCTATGGAACTGGATGAGGTCACCTAGACAGAGTATATAATCAGAGAAATGAGAAAGCATAACTCTGTGATGTTCCAACATTTAAAGGCAAGATAGAGAAGGGGGAACCAATCAAGGAGATTGTGGTATCACGGAAGGCAGCAGAAGCAAGTGATTCCAGGAGGAGAAAGGATCAGCCATGTTAAATGTTGTTTAGAGGACAAGTTAGAAAGAAAAATAATGACTACTGAATTTTACTGATGACCTTGAAAAGAGTCATTGGGCGGAGGGGGCAGAATGCTGTTGGATATTGGCTGAAAGGAAGGGGAAATGAGGATAAGGAGGCAGAGATCAGAATCAATCCCCCAAGGAGCTTGATGTACAAGGAAGCCAATAAGTGGAGTAGTAATTAGGGGAGATTGAAGTCAAAGATGGTTTCGAAAATAGTATATATGAGATAGAGAGGGGAAAATTGATTGTTCAAGAAAGGGACGTACTCTGAAAATAATCTTACATTCCATATTTGGACCTTAATCCTGACTGTGATCTTAGTTTTACCACTCAACTGGACCTAAGGAAGAGGAATCTTTCTTCCAAAGTCCTGGAACATGAATCTTTCCTAGGATGGGCACATCTTTTAAACAGGAGGTAATTCTAGGCCCATCTTAGTGCACAAGCCCCACAGGAGATAACTACTCCAAGGGCAAAATAAAAAGAGATTAAGATCTCACAAAATATGCTATATGAATACAACTACTTTAAATCTGTATCTGCTCTCATGAGAAGCTGCCCATACACAGGCTCCCAAGCATCCTGACCTGATAAATATCTGTACCTTCTATCCTGACCTTTCTTTGGGTGGAGTACAGGGACTGTAGAGGAGTCTGGAGTTATCCTTAGAGGTCAGACAATGATATGTCATCTTATATAGTTAACATTTATTCACTTAAACACTTCTTGAGAACACAATAAAGGCCAGTCACTGTGCAATGGGCTGGCAATACAGCTGTGAACAAGAAAAATAGCAACTTTCTGAACATCCCGTGCATCTCTCACTCTACTGGGGAATGCAATCTGAAAACAAATTATTAGGCAAATGAATGTTTATGACAATTGAGATAAACTGTAGGAATGAGTACCAGATGTTTTAAGAGTATAGAATAGATGAAGAAAATAAACTAAACTTGGGGATTAGGAAAAGACTGATAAATATAACCTATGGTTGTATAGTACTAGACAACTTACACAGGGCTTTCTCATTCATGAAATCATTAAACTTAAAAAACAGAGATGAGGGGTGCCTGGGTGGCTCAGTTGGTTAAACGTCCGACTTCAGCTCAGGTCATGATCTCATGGTTCGTGGGTACAAGCCTCACATTGGGCTCTGTGCTGACAGCTCAGAGCCTGGAGCCTGTTTCAGATTCTGTGTCTCCCTCTTTCTCTCTACCCCTCCCCCATTCGTGCTCTGTCTGGCTCTGTCTCAAAAATAAATAAACTATTAAAAAAAAAGAAAGAAAGAAACAGAGAGATGAATAACATACCCCAATTTTGCAGATATGAAAATTAAGTTTCAGAAAGGCTAAGTAAAAATTAAATGTCTCCTTATTTTTGAGCATTTGTTTCCCTCTGTCTATTGACTAATTCTATCAGCCAAGACTCTAAATTACAAAGGGCAAATACTCAAACACAAACTGGTGCACATAAATGAAAAGACCAGGAGTAACAACGACATACAGTTCCCTCTTTCTCCATAGCAAAGCTATGTTAGCTGCGCACATGGCCACTCAGCCAGACTTCATTACACAACCAACATCATAACTAAGTGTTGCTAGATGACTAAGTTCTGACAATCAAATGTTGATAGAAGTAAGATAGGCAACTTCAGAGTTTTGCCCTTTAACTTTTTCCTCTGGAGGACCCTGCTTCTTTTGTCTATAAATTGCATTCTCACTGTAAACAACTAGAAAAAGAGACAAAATATATAAGACATTTATTGGACAACAGGCACTACAGGACTATGATTCTTAGAGAAGGAACACAAGCAAAGTTAGCATAAGGTAGCACTCGCCTACTGTCTGGAGGCAGTTTCCAAGATATGGTGTATGGAGGAGTCCAGTGGTCTTGCTGAGTTGAGGAGACAGAGCAGAGGTCAGGGAAGCTGGAGGAACTAGATTTCATGGGACTGAATGTCAGAAAAGTGGAAGCTGTACTCAGAAAGAGCTCTAGACACCTGAAAAAAAGGGTTTTTTTTTTTAAGTTTTTGGCCGACTACTAATCTGTGAATCCATAAGGCAAGACTCCTCAAGGCCAGAAAAAGAGCCACTCATAATCAGTAAGCCAAAAAATGGTCAAACTTCACACAGAGCTGAGAATAGGTTACATTCCCAAAGTCTGAAGTGTAGAGTTCATGGGTAGTAGAATCCTCAGAAGGCTCAGGCTTTCACTGTGTGATTAAATTAGTCTCTAAGTAAAGGTTGCTCTGGACTTTTAAGAGTAAAGTTTAAAAGAAAGCCTCAAAAAGATCAATTGATCCTCAATAATTTAAATGCGCATCAGAAAATTCCAAAACCCTAAAGAAAAATAAAAATCTAGCACTCAAAAATATTATACACCCAACTTCCAGAATTGAATCAAAAGTTACCAGGCATGTGAATAATAAGTAAATAGAACTCATAATCAGAAGGGATATCAATCAATTGAAAAAGACCCATAAATGACAAGATATTATGGATTTGGGAGAAGAAGGATCTCTTAAAATAGCTATTATAAATCTTATAAATATATTCAGAGTTATCAAAGGGGAAACACATAAAAAGAGAAATAGAAGAAATTTAAAAAGACTCAAATGGAACTTCTACCAATGAAAACTACAGTATCTGAAATAAAAAGTAAACTGAATAGGATTAAAAACAAATTAGACTTCAGAAGAAAAACAAACCAATGAACTCGAAGATATAACAATAAATCTATCTCAAATACAGCACAAAAAGAGAAAAAGACTTAAAAAAAAAAAGCTTGGTGATCTGTGAGATAATAGCAAATGGTCTAACATATATAATTCACATAAATAAATAAATTAAATAAATAAATAAATATGGGGGTAAAGGAGAAATATATTAACATTTATGAAGGAAAATATATGAAGAATAATAGCTGGTTTTTTTCTAAAATTGAAAAAAAATTCATAGATCAAGAAGCTTGGCCCAAGTGTCCATCAACTGATGAATGGATAAAGAAGAAGTGGTATAAATATACAATGCAATACTACTCAGAATGAAAGTTTACCATTTGTAACAAAAAGAATGAAAGTTTACCATTTGTAACAACATGGATGGAGCTAGAGTATTATTATGCTAAGTGAAACAAGTCAGTCAGAGGAAGACAAATACCATAAGATTTCACTCAAATGTGGAATTTAAGAAACAAAACAGATAAACATATGGGAAGGGAGGAAAAAAGAGAGAGGGAAACAATAAGAAACTCTTAATAACAGAGAACAAACTGAGGGTTGACAGAGGGAGGTGGCTGGGGGATGGGCTAAATGGGTGATGAGTATTAAGGAGTATTAAGGAGGACACTTGTTATGATGAGCTCCGGATGTTGTGTGTAAGTGATGAATCACTAAATTCTACTCCTGAAACCAATATTACACTATTTGTTAACTAACTGGAATTTAAATAAAAATTTGAAAAAGAAAAAAAACCTCAGGGGAATACAAAGAAATAAGAAAACTATACCAAATTGTGTAAAACCAATGAGAAAACCAAAATCTTAAAATCAGCCATAGCACAAGGAAGAAGGAAGACATTATGTACAAAGGAATAAAGATTAAGAATGACAGCAGACTTCAGTAGAAAAATGCAAGCTCTAAGTGAGTGGAGCTACATATTTAACATACTGAAAGAATGTCACTATACCAGTGAACACATCTTTCAAACATGAAGGTAAAATAAGGACTTTTTCAAGCACATAACAGCATAAAAAACTGATTACCAACTAATGAGTACCACAAAATGCTAAAGAAAGCCCTTAAGGCAGAAGAAAATAACAGAAGTAAATCTGGATTTACACAAAGTAATAAAGACCCACAGAAATGGTAGATATATAAACATAAAAGGCTTTTACTATTTAGTATTTATTTATCTTGTTATCCTAATAATAAAAGATAATTGAATATTTTTTAGCATTCAATTATATATTTTTATTGAAATATAGTCGATACACAATGTTACATTCATTTCAGATGTACCACAGAGTGATTCAATAAATCTATACACTATATTCTGCTCACCATAAGTGTAGCTACTATCTGTAAGCACACAACACTATTATAATATCACTGAGCATATTTCCTGTGGTGTACCTTTCACCTCCCTGACTTATTAATTCCATACCTGGAAGCTTGCACTTCCCACTCCCCTTCACTCACTTCGCTCATCTCCCAGCACCCACCAGTTTGTTCTCTATATTTATTAGCATATAATTCTTGATTGTTACTTCCTCCCACTCTTTACAGTTATTTCCCTACACTTTTTGCACTTTATTTCAATATTTGTTTATTTGTATCATTGCTAAGCCTGAATAAATAAATAAAAGAGAACTGGCTTTTTAAAGCATAAACAGTGAAAATGAATTTTTGGTCCGTATCACATATAAAAGTAAAATGTATAACAACTATAGCACAAAGACAAAAGTCCTTAAGTTATATATGAAAGTGACATAATATTACTTAAAGGTAGCCTGTGATAGGTAACTATGTATGCCCTTAAAATAATAAGTAAAACAAAAAATATAAATATGTATTAATAAGTCAAGATAATAAGTAAAATGGAACTATAACAAAATATTTTATCTAAAAACAGACAGGAGAAGAATAAATGGGAATATATAACAAATAGGGCATATAGAAAACAAATAACAAAGCAGCAGATTTATATCTAAGCATATTGATAACTTTATTAAATTCAAATGGACTAAACATCCCAATTAAAAGGCAGATATTATCAACTTAAATTAAAAAGCAAGACCCAAAGATATGCCACCTAAAACAAATTCACTTTAATTGTAAAGACATAGGTAGGTTAGAAATTAAAAGATGGAATAAGTTACACCATGAACACTTTAATCAAAAAGAGCTTGGGTGGCTATATTAATATCAGATAAAGAATATTTCAGAACAATGAATATTCCAAGGGCAAAAAAATTGACAGTTAATTGTGATAAAGGGATAAATTCATTAAGACAATATAACAACAAGTAATATTCGAGTACCTATTGGTAGAACTTAAATACACGAAGCAAAACTGATATAACTGAAAGGAGAAAAAGACAAACCTACAGAGAGAGTTGGAGATTTCCACACACCAATTTGAGGAATTGAAAAAATAAATAGACCATTTGGGGCACCCAGGTGCCTCAGTCACTTAAGCATCTGACTCTTTTTTTTTTTTTAATTTTTTTTTAATGTTTTATTTATTTCTAGGAGAGAGAGAGAGAGACAGCGTGAGCAGGGGAGGGTCAGAGAGAGAGGGAGTCACAGACTGAAACAGGCTCCAGGCTCTGAGCTGGCAGTCAGGACAGAGCCCGACGCGGGGCTCGAACCCACGAACTGCGAGATCATGACCTGAGCGAAAGTCGGACGCCCAACCGACTAAGCCAACCAGGCGCCCCAAGCATCTGACTCTTGATATCAACTTGGGCCTTGATCTCAATGTTGTCAGTTCAAGCCCCACAATGGGCCCCACGTTGGGCCCCATGCTAGGCTCCCACTTAAAAAAATAAGAAGTAGACCATAAAAAAGGCAGTAAGATTTTAATCTCACTTACAAATTTGACTTAGTTGCCTTTTATTAAATAAACTTTCCATTCAACTGCAGAATACAAATATTCACAACTATAGAACATATTCTATGCCACAAAATAATCCATAATAAGTTTTAAAGGGCTGATCACATTGAAATTGAACCAAAAATCAATAACAGAAGATATCTGTAAAATTTCAACTATCTGGAAACTAAACAACACATCTGAATAACACGAGTCAACAAGTAAATTACAAGAATGGTAGAAATTATTTTGATTATTATTTAATAAATGAAAATACAACATAACAAAATGTGTGGGATGCAGATAAAGTAGTGTGAGAAAATTTTACATTAACATGGTTATAGTAAAAGCATAAAGGTCTAGGATCAACAATCTGAGCTTCCACCTCAAGATAGTAGAAAAAGAACAGAAAAAAAAAGGTAAGAGCTAAAAACAATGAAAAACTTAGAAAAAAAATAAGCCAGAAAAATCAATAAAATTAAAAGAGCAGTACAGGGGCTCCTGGGTGGCTCAGTCAGTTAAGCATCCAATTTTGGCTTAGGTCATGATCTCATGGTTCATGAGTTCGAGCCCCACATTGGGCTCTGTGCTGACAGCTGAGAGCCTGGAGCTTGCTTCAGATTCTGTGTCTCTGTCTCTCTCTGCCCCTCCCCTGCTCACACTCTGTCTCTCTCTCTTTCTCTCAAAAATAAATAAATATTTTAAAAAATTTTAAACAGCAATACAATTAATAAACTTTGGCTATCATGATCAAGAAAAAAGTAATGGGTACATAAATTACCAATATAGGGAATAAGAGGACATTACTACAGATACTGGAGACATCAAAAGGATAAGAGAATACTATGAACAACCTTATGCTAATATATCAACAACTTAGATGAAATGGACAAATTCTCTGAAAGACACAAAGTACAAAAGCCCACTCACAAGAAATCATGTGTCCCTAAAAGCCCTGTATCCATTAAAGAATTTTACTTCGGAATTTAAAATTTAACCACAAAGAAAATTCCAAGTCAAAATGGCTTCACAAGTGATTCCACTACGGGGGGAGGGGGGGCGTGGGGGGGGAGGTGTGGGGGGGGATGATGGGCATGGGGTAGGCTACTTGTTGGGATGAGCACTGGGTAAACCAACTTGACAATACACTATTTAAGAAAAAAAATTTTCATTTAAAAAAAATAACACTAATCTTACACTAACTCCTTCAGAAAATACCCAAGAGGATAAGCACTTCGTCATTCTGAGACCAACATTATCCTAGTATCAAAATCTGAAAAGAGATTATGGGGAAAAAACTATAGGCGAATATCCTTCATAACTACAAATGCAATAACCCTTAACAATATATTAACAAACCTAATCCAAAAACATATAAAAGGATAACATTTTATGACCAAGTGAAGTTTTCCCAGAAATGCAAGAGTGCTTTAATAGTCAATCATATAATTCACCATATCAACAGACTAAAGACGGAATACTATTATCATACCAATAGATTCAGAAAAACCTTTCACAAAATTCAGCATCATTCCTAATAAAAAATGTGCAGGAAACTAGGAATTAAAAAGAACTTCTTCAACTTGTTAAGGACACCCAAGGAAAACCAAAACTAACATGCTTAATATTGAAGGACTGAATGCTTTGCCTCTCAAATTAGAGACAGGCAGAGCAAAGATTTCCATTCTTACAATTTCTAGCCAGTGCAATAAGGCACCAAAAAACAAAACAAAACAAAAGTCTACTAGAACCAATAAGCAAGTTTATCAAGGTCATAAGATACAAGGAAAATATGCAAAAATCAATCATATTTCTATATACTAGTAGCTAATAATAGAAATTATATTTTAAAATATGATTTACAATAGCACCATAAAATCTAAGATATTTAAATATAAATCTAACAAAATATGTACAAACCTGCATGCCAAAAATTATTTAAAATTAATGGAAAAAAACAAGAAAGATCTAAAAATGGGGAGATATTCCATATACATAGATTAGAAGTTTTAATATTACTAAGATTTTAATTGTCCCAAATTGATCAGCAGAGTCAACACCATTTCTTTTTTTTTTTTATTATTTTAGAAAGAGAGAGAGATCATGAGCTGGAATGGGGCAGAAAGAGAGGGAGAGAGAAAAATCCCATGCAGGCTCATTACACAGTGCAGAGACCAAGCAGAGCTCCATCCCATGACCCTGAGATCGTGACCTGAACTGAAATCAATAGTCAGACACCCAACCAACTGAGCCGCCCAGTTGCCCCAACACAATTTCAATTACAATTGCAGGATAACTTTTATAGAAATCCACAAGCTATTTCCAAAATTTACAGTCAGCTATGGAGCCTGCCTAAGATTCTCTCTCCCTCTGCCCCTCCCGAGTTCACACACGCACTCTCTCAAAAAATGAATCAATGAGCGAATGAACAAATGAATCAATCAATCAATAAAATTTACATGGAAAAGCAAGGGAAGTATAGTAGCTAAAATGATATTGAAAAGGAAGAATAAAGTTGGAGGATGCACACGACCTGACTTCAAGACTTACTATAAAATTACATTAATGAAGAACTGTGGTATGTAAATAGATAGACACATAGATCCATGGAACACAAGTGAGTCCAGAAATAGTCCTGCATATATGGTCAATTTATTTTCAACAGAAGTGCCAAGGAAATTCAACAGAGGACAGTCTTTTCAACAGATGGTACTAGAACTACTGAAAATCCATATGATCCACTTTGAGTTCATTGTTACATATGGCACAAGGTATGGACCAAGCTTTATTTTTAGTATACAGAAAAAAGATTTGAACACCAAAGAGACATGGATAGCAAATAAGAACATGAAAAGATATTTGAGACAGTTACTTTTAAAGAAATTAAAATTAAAACTTTAATGAGACACTACTATATAACTAATAGAAAGGCCAAATCTATATTGATGATGGAAATGCAAAATTGTGTAGCCATTTGGGAAAACAGTATCCTACAGAGTTCAACATTCACTCAACTTACAAGGGAACAATTCCATTCCTAAATATTTACCCAAGAGAAATGAAAGCAAATATCCACAGAAGGACTTCTACTCAAGTGTTCACAAAAGCTTTTTTTTTTATAACAGACAGAAACTGGAAATGACCTAATGACAATCAGCCGATGAATGGAAAACTAACTTATGACAGATCCATACAATGGATGATTTCTCAGCCATAAAAAGAGATGAACAATAAATGACACATGCTACAATATGAGTGAATCTTGAAAACATTATGTTAAGTCAAAGAAGCAAGATGAAAAGGATCCACATTGTATGCCTCCATTTACATGAAATTCTGGAAAACGCGTAACTATAGTTACAGATAATGGGCTGGTGTTTCTTGGGGCTGGGGTTGGGGTAGGGTATTAACAGTGAAGGATGGAGATGCTCTTTGTCTTGATTTTACTGGTGGTTCCATGACAGTATACATTTGTCAAAAGTCATGGGACAGGATGCTTAAAATAAACTGATTATATTGGCTGTAAGTTGTATCTCAATAAAACTCATTAAAAACAAAAAAATACTTTCCCTTGCTTTCCTTCCCCCTCCAACCAAGGAAAGACAAGCACTTGAGCAGCTGTCTTGGACTAAAGATAGAGACCATGAGTTGAGGATGCAGGGCCATCTTCTTGTTCCTGGACCTCTTATTGCTGGGCTGTTACCTGAGAAGAAAATGGGTTTTGCTTACACCGCTGCATGTGTCCATCTCTTTATTAAAGTACTTAGTCTGCCACTAATTAATATGCCAGCTTCAGGTTTAGCATAACTGGTTCCAGAGGCTCCCAACAATGCCACCAGACCCTGAGCTCTTTCTCCAGGACTCTGGTCCTCTCTATGCATTGGCTTCTTTCTCAGGCTCCATCTGGTAGCTCACTCATGCAGCCACAGCCTCCCATATTCTCCGCCAGTTTGTGTCCAGTCCAGAATTGAGCACTGCCGCCCTCTGACTGCTACAGACAAAGCCTCCTTAGACACTGTGGCTCCACCTGGGTCACATGCCCATCCCTGTGCCAGCCACTGTGGCCAGGTGAGCACAATGTTGTGACCAGCCAGGTCTGAGTCGCTCACTCTATCCAGGCACCAGGGCATGAAGCACCACAGAGTGCCCAGTGGGGAGGGCGGAGTAAGTCCCGGAGGAAAGCTGGGGTAGAGCTACGAGGGAGGGGTAGCTGCTCAAGAGCCAAGTAACAGATGGCCCTGTCAAGGAGAGTAAATGAACAAATGACTTACCTACTGTCACCCAGCAAGACAGTGACAGGTCTTTGAGGCTCGCCTCCTGTAGCAGATCATAAACAAAGGCCACAGTTTCTTTCTTCTTATTGATCGCCTTACAATATCTGGCTCAGAGCACACCCATGGCAGCTATCCCACAGCAGCTCCTGATGACTTTTTGTCTTGATTTGGGGGCTAAGGAGAGATCATAAAAAAAAAAAAAAAAGCAAAACACATACCCATACCCATGTAGAATAGAAGAAAAAGCCCAGGGATTGAGTGTGGCTATGTCTGTGGAGGAAGAACACGGTACCATGACAACCCACCAGTGACTTTTTACAAGCTGCCCAAGGCTGGGATCTTACTTAGATAGCACATGTTTCATGCCACAGCAGAGTCCTCTTCTCCCAAATTCAAGTCCAGTTCCAGCAGTTTGCAGCTGTGTGATCTTGGGCAAGTCACTTAACCTCTCTGAGTCTTGGATTTGTCCCCTATAGAACACGAATAATGCTATTCCTGAAGGTTGTTGTGACAATAAAGTTTGATGTCTGTGAAAGCACTTTACAAAGTATAACCAGAGCCTGAGAGGTCACTGCCTAGCTGCTCCCATGGGCATAGCACTTGTCTCTCTCCATCCCTTCCTTCCACTCCATGCCCTCTGCCTGAGATCTCCCGAATTCAATGCGGCTTCAACTCTCCATTAGATCTACAGACTGGAGAAAATGCCCCCATTTGGAAAATGTGTAACCTATTTTCTGTCCCCAGCCTGGCTGCAAACCGCTAAAATGGCTTGTTCAAGTCAAAGCCTGGACGTCCTCTGAGCAGCCTTGTGATCCTTTCTGATCTTTTCCTTTCCACTTGAAGGAATCTGGGCATATCATTTAGCATATCAAAAAAAGTTGCAGAGCAAGACAGCAGTGATGGAGGGATTGGACCCCAGGCCCAGCTTCTGATGACCGAACCCCGAGGAAATCGATGAAGACTGTGTTCCTTCACTTGCTGGGAGGCACCAGCTGGGAGGCACAGCCTTCATGGATCTGGTGTGCACAGCAGTTTCCCAGGCCACAAGGCCTTCTGGAAGGACTACTGAGAACACTCTGCTAAAAGAGGGATCTAAATTAAGCTACACAACCCTGGGGCTGTGAGATAAGGAAACTTGTGGCCCATCTGTCAGGATCTTTCACTGAATGGCCTTGTTGTTTGGGCATCACTGAAACTGTACCCAGGAGGCTCAGTCATAAAACACCAGGCTCTGCAAACACGGGCTGAGAGGCAACCTTGAGTCTGTTTAGCCAAAAGCATTCACTGAGATGCAGAAGCACAGAGGTGCAGAACACTCACACACTCATTCACACCATTACACACACATGTGAGTTCACACTCAGGTGTGCATGGTCACACAAACTGCTCTCGCTCCCAGATGCACATGCCTTTACTCTACTATTCATACATGACACACTCACCTGCTTTTGTGAAAACATGCTCAGGACACACTCATACACACGCACAGACCCAGCCATGCACACACTCACACTCTGAAACCATGACCCCCTTACTGCTTCCCAATAACCCTCAGAATTGACACATTTCCCAATACACAAGGACTCATGCAATTCACACGTGGCCACACCTTCAGATATACTCTAACATACACAGTCAAGCATGCATCGCACATCTAGATAGATACACACACACACGCACATGCACACACAGGAAGTTCTACATTTGAAGGCTAAGGGCTCTTCTGTGCATATCCCAGTCTTCATTTCTTTGCTGAATTATGCTTTCACTCAAAATTTTGGTTCAAAATGGGTCCCCACTGAGCATGTTATCTGAGGGTTCCCAGCCATATGCTTACTACAAAAATTCTGCCCATGTGTCAGATTCTGGCATGAATGAAATACAGCCCACACATGTGTATACATTGCAACGAGAGCCAGAATGTAGTTCTCACTGTGGGGTGGATAGGAACCTCAGGGGAGCCCTGGCACCTAGCCAGGAAGGGCATTCTGGTTGGGCATACTTTCCAGATAGCTCTCTGGAGGCTGGCCTCCGTGCTTTATTTTGTGGCTTAAGACAATAAATTTATCCCTCACACTTCCGGAAGTCCGAGGTATGAAATGAGCTTTCCATGACTAAAAGCAAGGTGTGGGCAGGGTCAGCTCCTGTGGAGGCTCCAGGGGAGAATCCGTTCCTTTCTCCCCTCCAGCTGCTAGCAGCTGCTGGCATTCCTTGCCTCACAGCCACATCACCCCAATTTCTGTTTCTGTCCTCACGCCACCTTCACCTCTCTTTGATCTTCCTGCCTTCTTCTTATAAGGATATTTGTGATTAAATTGGGCCCACCCAGAAAATCACACCCACCCCCCCCCCCACACACACACATCAATATTCCTAAAAGCCCATCTTGCTGTAAAAGGCAACATATTCACAGGTTCTGGGGATTGGAACATCTTTGGGGATGATGAACGGGCAGTGTTCAGTCTACCACAGTGCTCAATAAATGTTCATCATTGTTATAAAACCTTCCCAGCTACCTTGCCCCAAATCACACAAATAGTAGGTACCAGGGTGGTGAGTCCGCTTCTCCCTGACCCAAAGCTCCTTTCCTTTCCACTAAGACAGTGGGCTTCAAACTCGAGCAACATTAGAATCTTCTAGAAGCTTGTTAAAGCACCACCGCTGAAGTTTCTAATTCTGATTCTAGGATGGAGCTCAAGAATTTGCATTTCTCGTCGATTTGCAGGTGATGCTGAAGCTTCTCTTGTGGGTACCATACTTTGAGAACTGCTGCACTACAACATGCTGGCCCCTGGTAGGAGTGAGACCCTCATCTTTGCAAGTATTGGAGCAGAGGTCACAGAGGTGGTAGAGGGGTGGATTCAACCAAACACTCTTTACCATGCTTTCCTACCATGAGGGTCCCAGAGCCTGGGCACTGGGTGGGAAAGTTGCCTTGGATCTTACTACTGGGACAGGTGGGCTCTGCTCAGCTTACTAGCTGAATGCCCACTAGCACTCAGGTCTCTTTACCTCCTTTGGAGGCAACCTGGTGCCATTAAAAGAGCATGGCCCCTGGCATCTGACTGCCCTGGGTTACAGACCCCTTGCTCACTCACAGCAAAATCACTCACCCTTCCAGAACCCAAGTTGGCTTCTCTGTAAGATGGAAAGTTCAATGCCTTATGCTTGGATTGTTTTATGCATTAGAAAAATAATGTTACAGCATGACTTACACAGTATGGGCACATGGTGTAATTCCAAAAAATGTTAAGATCCCCTTGAAAGAAAGAAATGCTGTGTCTGGTCACATCATAGTGAGCAAGACCCCATGTACAGCAGAGCAGGAGATGTAGAACACAGGAGAAAGATAGATGTGTTAAGGCTCACAGCATGGAGGCAGACCATAAAAGCCCAAGCACTAGGAGGCAGAGAGCATGGGGCTGGGAGGAGGGGGGGGGGGGGGCGGGGGGGGCAGGTGGAGCAGTCAGAAGCAGAGGAGATGGAGTTCAGAAGTGAGGGATCCCATTAGCCTTCTGTGGCACCTTCACATCCCTTCCACTGGGCATTTTCAAGGGACCAGATCAAATCCAACTACTTCCCCCTGGGTTTCTCCCCCTTCCTCTCCTAGAAAAGTATCACTAGTTCCATCCTCAGCCCTAGGATAGGAAGAAAGATATGGAACTATTATTTATTGACGTTCTACTGTGTACCAGGCTCTGTGCTACATGCTTTATATATTCTTTTTTTTTAATGTTCATTTATTTTTGAGAGAGAGTGTATGAGAGAGGAGCGGCAAAGGGAGAGGGAGACAGAGGATCAGAAGCAGGCTCTGTGCTGACAACAGAGACCCCGGTGCCAGGCTCGAACCCACAAACTATGAGATCATCACTTGAGACAAAGTTGGTCACTTAACCAACTGAACCATCCAGGTGCCCACATGCTTTACATATTCTATAAGCCACCAACTATGAAGCAAGTTATGCTCATCCCATTATATGGATGGGGAAACTGAGGCTCAAGGAGTCTCATCCCCCTTCGCTCTCTGTTCCAGGGACACCCGTTCATCTCAGCAGCTACTTTAGCCTTTCGGTTGGAGGACCCTTGGGACAAGCCTCTTCCAGCTTCCTTCCCACGTACCAGGCTCTCTGTGTGCTGCATGTTTTTATTGGGATTCTTTCAGGGTTGCAGGGAGGTTGGGGGCGGGGTGTGCTTGGTGGGGGACAGGGTCGAGGGCGGGGAGGTGTTCCTGAGTCTATAGCCATTCATCAACTACCTTCAAAGAGCTGTCTCCCCTTTTGCTGCTTATTATTATGATTATTTTCCAGGCTGCATTGCCCACAATAGTTATTGCTTCTAACTCCAGAGGGCCGCATCAGCTGCCACTGACTTTTATTCCTGCAAATAAAAATGTAAGCTCCACAACGAGGAAACCGCGGGCAAAAGAGACAAAGCCCATAAACTCGAATTTTAAATGTGCAAAGATGATGCCAGTGATTCTCTGGGTGCTGTCTCCCACATTCCCTCTGCACCCATTGCACGGCGCATGACTCTCCTGCAGAAAGAGTCACTCTGAGCTCAGAAGGGCCCCGAGGAGGTGAGTGGTGAGGTGACAAATGGGGAAGAATTAGGATGAGCTTCCAGTAGTCTGTGCAGCCCCTCCCACAACCAATATACACCGACTTCAGTAAACCTCCTTTTGGTACAGAAAATAAAAGGGGGGGAGAGCAAATAAAATCCATTATGTTCTTTGGATATTACATCTAAGAATGTTTTCTGTGTGTGTAGACATTGTCAACGAATCTCCTATTTATTGGCCTCAGTGGGGAGTCTGGTCCCTCCATGAAGCCCACCGAGTTCCCCACTGGAGGCCTGGAGACGGGGAGCAGCTGTGAGCCGGGCTGGGGGCTGAGGCAGAAGTGTCTTGTAGGCAGGGGGTGCCTTGCTGAACACCCTTCCTAAAGAGGATCCCACTCTCTGCGTGCCCTATCCCCCATGCTACTCCTCCCACCACCCAAGTGTATTCCCATAGCATTTACCACCATGAAAGTGTCTATACTTGCTAATGCCCCTCTCTTCTGCTAAAACATAAGCTCCGTTAGGGCAGAGACTTTGTGTGACCCATTTACCTTGATGTTCCCAGCACACAGTAGGCACTATATGTATAAGTGTTGGTGCTATTGTTACACACACCTTGTCACTAGCTCCTGGAACACTGCCCAGCCCATAGTGGGCCCTGAATAAATACTATGAAGACAATTGAACAAAGAAGAAAGTGCCCCTGAGGTTTGGTGGAGGATGTGGTTGAGCACAGGCATCTTCCCAAGGCCAATAAATGAACCAGACCACCCAGGAGGGACTGACTCACTGACTCCACCCTCAGCTGGAGAGGACCCACGTGTCTTTCAAAATCTTATCCCTGAGCTGAAGAGCCCCAGTGATTTAGAAATTGGAAGGACTTGTAAGTATCAGGGAGTTAAAGGTCCCACCCAGCCTGATACCCCTCCACTGTGTCCAGTGTATCCTGAACCATGTCTCCTTTTGTATGTTTCCAGGATTGGGGTTCTTTCTCAAAGAGAACAACCCAGTGCCTTCTGTTCAAGACCTTGATTCCAGTGCAAGAGCCTGGACTAGTCCTGGGGACACAGAGATGAAATTGGCCACACTGTTGTTTCTGACATTGCTCTGAAACCCACCGTTATCCCACCATTGGAACCATGAAATGGACAACTCCCTAGAAGCAGTCTCTTGAGCTCAAAAGTGTTTCTTCTGTCCAGGTAAAACATTTCTAGTCCCTGCTTTTTTTCCTGCATGACTCCATATGAAGTTTCTTGCTATTCTCGTTATAACCTTGAACACATACTAAATTTTTCAATGCTCCTTTAGAAATATGCTGCCCCAAGCTGAGAATATTACCATCAGTGGGGTCTGTCTACAGAGCAGGAATATCACCTCTCTTTCCCTGTTCACTAGGCTTCTATTGATGTAGCTCTGAGACTAACCAGAATCACCTGAGGGGAGTGATAAGATGAAGAAAAGCAAAGGGCAGCAGTTGAGGAAAACCCTGCCACTGGGGGATGGGCTAATGAAGAAGGGCCAGAGAAGGAGTAGTCAGAGAGTGGGTAGAGAGCAGGAGAGCACACTTTCCCACCTACAAGAAGGATGGGAGAATGTCCCAGAGCTGCAGTCAGATAATAACCATACTGGCTCTCCAGGGAGGCCAAACAAATGAGACAGGACCATGGACTTCACCTAATGATCCAGCTTATCATAACCTTTAAGGAAGATTTCCCATGAGGTGGGAGACCAGAAGTGAGACTCCAAGGTGCAGAGGAGAAAATAAGGAGTGGAGAAACCAAGCCAGGGAGAATAGACAACACTTTCAGTGTCCAAGGGCTTGGACTTTGTCACTGGGAGATGAGGTGGGCATTGTGATGAGCATCATGGTTTGTGTGTCCAGCCACTGCTTTCTTCTAGAAACCACATGTCCACTTCTTTTGGGGGTATATCCCTCCCACAACCTCAACCATTTAGTTTTACTAGGGCCTGGATACAAAAGAGGCTATGGTCAATGTTAGGCCAATTTGAGTCCTTCCTTGGGATTTCAAATTAGAATCAAGGAAATAGAGTATTTCCCTCTCTGGTGATGCAAGCTGGGATTTGTGAGCCCAGGAGTAGCCAGTGGCTGTGGTGCCCCAGCCTGGTGGAGAATCCTATGTGGGAGAATTCAGCTGACATTCCAAGAAACAGAAGTCCTGCCCTGACAGCATTTGAATGGGTGACACTCAACTCTGCCCCTGCCTGGCCTGACATTTGGGAATGTCATTAGAGCTTCTTGGAACATAAACTAAATCAGATTGGGTTTCTGTCACTTTCAACCTAAAGAATTCTAGTATCAGAACTGTAGGCCAAAGGGTGAGCTCACGTGAGTCTGGCACCCAAGATGGTTGATACTAAAGCCACTCACAAGTAGAGCCAGAGCAACCCTCTGGGACCTCTGGTCCATCTTGAACCTGACGTCCCCAGTCTGGCACCCAGAGTGGTTGCATCTAGCATTGGCCGCTCCTATGATAACAGAGCTGGGCTGGCTGCCTTATGGAGAAGGTTATTTATTTGCTTCATAAGCAGGAGGGCCCGAGGCACATCGTGGCAGGGCCGGAGCTTGCCTTCCTTTCCTATTTTATATTATATTTCACCCTGGCAAGAGTGATTCTTCTTGGCTGGGAAATTGATTTTAAATCACCCTTCTTGCTGCTGACAGCCTTGCACAACCCTATCTTCCTGGGTCCTCTGCCCTCTCTTCTCCCTTTGCAAAGCTCTTTTACTCACACCTTCCAGCACGCCTGCAGACAAACAGACACACACGCAAACACACAACTCTTCTCAACTCTGGGGGTTTTATCTTTTGCCTTCCATTTATTGATACATTTTTATAAACAGCTCCATCTGTGGCTCTGAAACCAGTCTGGAGTGGGACCCCGGGAGAGGAAGCCGGCTGGAGGAAATGCGGGCATGAATTCTTGACACCTGCCTAGGGGGAGCCAACTGGCATCGGACAAGAGGAGGCTGACCAGTTGTTCCAGAAGGAACTTAGTGCAGAGATGGAGACTCTGATGCCTATCCCATGAGTTCTAGAGACCAACAGCCTCAGCTGAGACACCAGGCACCTTATGGGGAGGAGAAAACACAGAGGTGGCCTGGGAAGAAGGAGCCATGCAGATGACAGAGCTCCCAGGGCCCTTTCTGCCTTCTGTGTTATATTGGTCATTGAGCATTACCTATCCCAGCACCTGGGTGCAGGGAAGAGGCCTTGGAAATGGGTGCACGGGCTTTGGAGTCTGAGAGGTTGTCATCCCGCCTCCAAGCCCTGCCACTTATTAGCTGTATGTGATTGTCTGATGAGGATCTGCCAACCATTTCTTAAAGGACCAGATGGTAAAAATTTAGGCTTTGCAGACCATGTCTTCCCACTACTCAATTCTGTCACTGTAGAACCAGAGCAGTCAGAAACAATATGTAAATGAATGGCTGTCCCAGTATAACTATTTACAAAAATGGGTGGCTCTCTCTCAAGGCATTATTGGCCCCTCCCTACCTGAGTCCTCGAAGTTCAGGAGCGACTCCTACCATCCTGATAAGAGCTGCTGGGAACCAGCCCAGTCAGTCAAAGGAAAACTGCAAAATTGTGAGAAAGCAGGACTCTGCCAGTCACTTAATACATGTGGTGGAGCCAAGGGTCAAAAATGTGGGCTAGCTTCAAGCCTGCCTTTGTCACTTACAAGCTCTGTAATCTTGGGAAAGTTATTTAACTGCCCTGTGCCTCGGCATCATCATCTGTAGAACATGCTAAACAGAAGGCAGGTGTAAGGATATGATTGGTCAGCTCATGTACTAGAATGTCTGTGCAAGACTAGCAAATACGAGCCTCATTATTCAGGGGTCTGGTGAGATTGCAAAGTGAGTAAAGGAAGGAGGCTTCCATGTGCTGGCAGAGGAATGCCTCTAAATAAATCAGCCTTAGGAGGGCTTCCCAGAGGAGGTGATGCTGGAGCTGAGGCTCTCACAACAAATAGGAGTGCTCCAGGGGAAGAAGATGGAAACATGTTCGAGCATCTTATTGAAGGCAAGAAAAAGCAAGTTTTTTGTAAGGACCCACAAGGAGCTTTGATATTCCCAGGGTTTAGTGCAGAGAGACCAGGGAGAGGGCAGGCTGGATTGACAAGAAGGGGCCAGGTCATTCAAGACTGTGTGCACTATGCAGCAGGATGTGTATTTTATCTTCATGACAATGAGGGCCCTGGAAACTTTGTTTTTTAATAATGTTTATTTTTGAGAGAGAGAAAGAGAGAGAGAGAGCATGAGTGGAGGAGGGGCAGAGGGGAGGGAGCAGAGGATCTGAAGCGGGCTCTGCACTGACAGCAGTGAGCCTGTTGCAGGGCTGGAACCTCTTAACTGTGAAATCATGACTTGAGCTGAAGTCAGACACTCAACCGACTGAGCCAACCAGGTACCTCTGGAAAAGTTGTAATTGAAGGAGATGTGTACCTAGATGTGTGCTTACTCTGGCAGCTCTCTAGAGGATGGATTAGAGAGGATGAGAGTGAAGCCAGTGAGACAGCCAGGCAGCCTTTGCATGGATTAGGGCAGGGAAGAGCCGACTGTCCTAAAGCAGGAGACCTGGGAGGAGAGGAGAGGCACACAAGGGAGAAATTAAAGAGATAGAAACATCAAGATATGCAGTCTTACTGCACATAGGGAATGGGAGAGAGGGAAGAGCCAAGAGCAACTCCTAGGTTTTGGCCCAACTGAAATCAGAAGGCACAGGATCAGCTGATGTCATCACTTCCCTTTATAGGTCTGAGAGCTTTATCACAGACTGATTTGGAGCTGGAACCCAAAAACCATTATGTAAGTATCTCTTTGAGATCCTTGGACAAGCCTTTTGGACATATACCCAGAAGTGGGATTGCTGGATCATATGGTAGTTCTATTTTTAATTTTTTTGAGGAATTTCCTTATGATTTTCCATAGCTACTACATTATTTTGCATTCCTACAAACAGTGCACAAGGTTCTGATTTCCCCACAACCTCGCCAACACTTGTTATATTTTAATTGCTGTATTTTAATTGTTTATATTTTTAAAATAATAGCCACCCCAACAAATGCAATGTGGCATCTCATTGTGGTTTTCATTTACATTTCTATGATCTCATATGCCTGTTGGCCATTTGTAGCTCTTCTCTGCATTCCCATACTCACTGCAGCACCATGCACACTAGCCAAGATGTAGAAGCAACCCAAATGTCCATCCACAGATGAATGGATAAAGAAAATGTGGTAAGTGTTGTATGCACATAATGTAATATTACTTAGCCTTTAAAAAAAAGAGGAAATCCTATAATTTGTGACAACATGGATTGATCTGGAAGACTTTATGCTAAGTGGCATAAATCAGTCACAGAAGGACAAATATTACATGATTCCATTTGTATAAGGAATCTAAAGTAGTCAACTTGCAGAAGCAGAAAATAGATCGGTGGTTGCCAAAGTGAGAGAGGGAGAAAGGGAAGTTGTTCAGTGAATATCAAGTTTCATTTATACAATATGAACAAGTCCTATAGAGCTGCTATACAACATAATGTTTATAGTTAACAATATGGTGCCATGCACTTAACAAATTAAGAAGGTAGATCTCATGGTAAGTGTTCTTACCACAAACACACACACACACAAGCAAAGGGACACATGGAAACTTCTGGAGGTGATGGGTATGTTTATTACCTTGACTGTGGTTATAGTATCACAGGCATATATATATTGAAATATCAAATTACACTGAATACATGCAGTTATTTGTATACCAATGATACCTCAATGAAGTTAGAAAGAATTATCATGCAATCTTAACCTGTGGCAGAAAAGAGCCTGTCAGAGGTGATTTCACCCACCCCCATGCCTCTGGACCTGTCTGCATTTAACCCTCTAAATAGTCAGCCATGGGTACCATGAAGGACAAATGATCTGTACAGCACACAGGAGAGAAGCTGCCCAATGTGGAGGTGAAGGTTTGCAGGCTCTGGAGAGTCAGAGCTTTTAGCTGTTAAGTAGACTGGACCCTTTCTTCCATTTCCTTTTTAAAATTCGCCAGCAGGGTCAGTTTCCTCACTGTAGGGGAGGGAGGGTCTGGCAGATAGCCACCCAACCACATCACAGCTAAAGCTCCATGGCCCCAGCCACGACAGGTGCAATTTATCTACAGCCAAGGGAAAGAGGCAAAGAAATGCCGTTTCTTCCCTTCCTTGCTGTTTGTGGCCATTCATCACCTTCATTATTTTTATAGCAGTGTAGCATGCTCAGCTCTCTCCACCACCCCCACCTCAGGAAATGTGAACAAATGAGGAATTTGGAACCCATGCTATCAAGGAAGGCATCAAAGCACAGAGAGGTGATTAAGAATGGAATGTCACATTTCCACACCTCTGCCCTCCTTACTTCTTATTTTAACTCCCTCCTGTGTCCCAGAATTCCCCAGATAGGACCTGAGACTTTATCTGAGTTGTGCACCATAATGGAAGACTTGCTTTGAAACACCTGGACTTGGAAAAGGGAGATCACTGTAACGCTCATTCCAGTGATCTCTGATTTAAACCAGCAGAGTGGACAAAATAGTGACTCAATGAGAAAGTCTGTGTGAAGCCTGTAGGATTTACTGCTTTGCTGAAAAGGTGGAAAGGGGGAGAAAGAAAATAGAACCCACTCTCATTAAGGTGAGAGCTTCTTTGTTGCTCAAATCAAAGGAGAAGCAAGAGCTTTACTGCATTGAGTGATGCTATTTGCCTTACTACAGTGGGGAAAGTGTGTTGTAGAGTGGAGTTTGGGAATTATATTGAAACTGAATTTGAATCTTGACTGCTCCATTACCTCAATAATTTATAACTGGGGATAGTTATATCCACTTCATAGAGTTGTTGTGAAAAAATTTTAAATTACTGTATATATTTTATTTATAGATTTTATTTATATATAATATATTTATTTATATATAGATTTATATATAAATCCAGTACCAGAATTATTTTTGGCACCTCAAATTGTTCCAGCTTTCACCATTAAAGGCCCCATCAGGCTGGCTCCCTGGCTTCTTTCAACAAGCCTCCAGATGTTCCCAACTCATCTTGTATGTACCATTCCTCACCCCTGGAACCATTTAGGAATGTCAGTTCCTTTCAGTGAAGAATGGTGCTTAGAGGCCAAGAACTGAGTGCCACATGTGCTCATTGTTACTGAGATATCACTGCTCCTAGGCCCTGTCATTAGAGAGAGCTAGGAAAGATAGATATGTGCACCAACCAATGCAAATATGCACATCTGTATTTCTGTATCTATGTACCATACAGGGTTCGGTAGTTTAACACTGTAAAAGTGAGGTGAGAAATATAAAAGAATGTTTTATCTTATTTCTGCAACTTTTCTGTTAGCTGAAAATCATAATTTTTTAAGTGTAAGAATCTAGTATGTAATAGGTGTGCAATAGCTATAAATTCCATTTCCATCCCTCCAATTCCTGAACTTGGTTGCTCCATCTTGAAAATTTATAAATAGAATAGTAATATCTACCCCCATAGGGTTGTTACAAAACACACTGGATGCATTTCAGGATATGAACCTTAAAGGTGTCCTATAGCAGCAAATTGGGGAAAAGATCAACTCCTGCCAAGCTGAAGTTTGAAAGCAGAGTCTCTTATCATATGAAAAGGAAGGTATAGTTTAGGTCTCCCTAGAGGTAGACCCTGAGACAGGATTCAAGTGCTAATAATTTATGACAGGGAGCATCAGAAACACTATGGGGGAGTAGGAAGTGATCCAGGGAAAGAAAGGCAACTAAAATGTATGTGATAATAATCCAGCTCCCCCAGTGAGGGACCGCTACATAATCTCATGACAAAAACTCTGGGAAATGCTGTAAAACTCATCCCTCAAAATTATCCACACACACCCCAGCAAAGTGGCTGAGAGATTTTACATACAAATTCCCATCAATCAATAGTGGAGAGCTGCTTCCAGGAGTTGTTGCTTCCCCAGAACACACAGGGAAGCCTCCTGCGGTTCTGGGGGAAACCCCAGGACCAGAGCTACAGAGACTGTAGATGGGTCTTAACACTTTGCCCCTAACAGACATCAATGGCCGTGCCATACTCAAGTTCAGTCTGCTTGACCCCATTTCCTGAGCTTCTCCAGCTCTCCTGAACTTCCTCGAGAGGCCCATGCAATGGGAAGAGAATTATGGCATCTCTTGAGCTTGTGGTTTAAGAGGAGAAAATTTGTCAAGGAAGAGCCAGTTTCATCTAACCAAATATTCATTAATCTGTGACAAGGTAGCCAGGTCTACAAATTTCCTCAAAGTGATATTAAAATGTATTTATATAGAGAGCTACATGGCATTTCTCTATATATAAATATGTAAATTTCTGGGTTTGTAAGTATCTGTGGTTGAGAATGAGAATGAAGACATGAATACAGAGCCATGAATTCATAAAATGTTTTAAAGGAGCTCTCTCCAACCTTTTGGTGTGTTATGTTATTAAGGTTCAGTAGACTTGCAAAGTATGTTGTAAATCTAAAAGTTTAATGCATCATTTGCAGAAGTTTTCCACTGAGTTTGCTCTAAGAAAGGTCAATGAAGAGAAAGGGATGTCATCTGAACAGAGTTGCATGGTTGGCTTTCCCAGCCAGAGCTGGCATCCTACCCCACATCCTGAGGATCCAGAGCTTCTTGCAAGTGCAGGGTCACCATGTAAAGATGCAGGTTGTGCGCAGCACAAACGCACCAGCTTAGGGGTGAGGGAACACTGAAACCTCACCCATGCTCCCTCCACCAAAACAAGGAACCAATGTGGGACTGTGACTGCTAGAGAAAGGGTATCTTTTCTTAATTTGCACAAAAACACCACATGGGTCAACAGCACCCTTATATGCAACATATATTATATGCAAGCACCCAAGACAAGGCGCTGTGCAAGACCAGGACACAGAGAGGAGAAAAACTTCTCCAGAGTGTATTTATTTGCTAAAACTTCCATAACAAAGCATCACAGACAGGGTGGCTTCAACCATAGCAGTTCTGGAGGCTAGAAGTCTGAGTTCAAGGTGATCAGCAGATCAAGGTGGTTGGCTTGCTGATGGCTATCTTCTTTCTATGTCCTCACTCACTTCTCTCTGTTGTCCCTGTGTGTGTGTGTGTGTGTGTGTGTGTGTCCTAATCTCCTCTTCTTACAAGGACACCAGTCATATTGGATTAGAGCCCACTTTAATGGCCTCATTTTAATGTAATTGCCTCTTTAAAGACCCTGTCTCCAAACACAGTCACATTCTCAGGTACTGAGTGTTAGGACTTCAATATATGAATTTTGAAGAGGACACAATTCAGCCCATAACACAGAGCAACACAGAAAGTCATTGATGATACCAGAAATAGAGCTTGATATTTTCTGACTTCCCATCTATGCAACTCTGGGGCTTATTCCAAAGTCATCGTGTCCTGTCAGCCCTTCTTTTTGACAGAGGTGTAAATGGAATTGCAGACGCTAAGTAAAAAAGAAGTTCTGCCTCACTGCTGTTCCTGCTTAACGAGTCATGTCACCATCCTCAAAGGGAGTGAGGATCTCCTGTGACACCCACATAATACCCACCTCCACTGGTTCCCTTAGTAGTAGGGAGTGTCATACCAGAGCCAAGAGCTCACAGATGCCAGTTAGACCCTCACTGGGCAGCTACCTCCACCTAATCTATACAAAGAACGGGGCTTACACAAACCCAGTTTCCAGATACATTTGGGTCATTTCTGCATGATTAAGAGTTCACTACAGTGAAGCCCCTTCCCTGTCAAACTTCTGCAGAGAAGAGGCTATGCTCACTTCCACTGAGGGCTCTGAATGATCTATGTAAATGGAACCTCATAAAGTAGTGCAGTGCACTACAACAATAACTGTATGAGGCAGCCCTGCCCCCGCATCCACTCCCCTTACTCCATAAGTTTTTTCTGTGTGTTTCCTCCTTTTTCCCTCCTCTTCACACCTTTCCCCTTCCCGGTCCTTTGCTATATTAAAACTACTTCTCCCTTATAGCCAGTCTCCCAGTCTGTCCCCATTGTCTGCTGCCTCCCAGTCTCCTAGACTGCCCCCAGTGTCTGCTGCCTCCCGGGATTCACACCCTTGTATAATCACCTCCCACATTGTACAGAGTGATAGAACACTGTAAAAATAATGGTATGTGACTTCCAAGATCAGGTTGCAAAGACATAGTGGCTTCTGTCTTTGTCAGTTCTTCTCTCTCTCTTTAATCACTTGTTCTGGAGGAAGCCATGTCATGAAAAACCCTATGATAAGATCCAACTAGCGAGGAGCTGAAGCTTCCTGCCAAGAGACACATGAGCGAGCTCAGGAACAGACTCTCCAGACCCATGCTGTAGCCTGGCTAATCCACAGCTAAGCTGCTCCTGGATTTCTCCCCCAGAAACTATGAGATAATAAATAAATATTTGTTATTTTAAGTCAATAAGTTTGGGATCACTTGTTATACAGCAATAGAAAATGAATGCAGGCAAACTACACATTGGGTTAAATCAGGTCAGCCCCTTACAGAATCACCTCCGTGTGCTATGCTTTGATGTTCTGCCCCAACTTTTATCAAAGATAGTTACAAGAAACAGCCATGTAAAACGTGTTACCAATTTTGCTGTACACCTGATATTAAGCATATTATTTACCACTTCATTAACTTTGTGTTTCTCTTTGTAAGGGGCCATGCGAGAAAAACTAAGAGTTTAGTACAAGATTTGCCTTTATTCAAATATTCATTACATGAATCACTACAGTCACAAGTTTACTAGGGAAGCAAAAGTCTCCACTTATAATATTAGCCGCCCCCCCCCCCCCGCTTTGTATTCCTCCCACATTCACACTAGGGTCTGTTCCCTCCCATCCCATAGAAAACTTTGCTGCTCTACCTCTCACTAGTTGACCAATGATCAATACATTGGGAATACAATGCAAACTGATTGCAAAGTATAATTACAAATGTTGCAGTGAGAAGGGGGAGAATTTCATAAAGTCCAAAGAGTGAAGTTGAAGAACTGCTGACATCATGTGCGAAGGTTTGACAAATACATATTTGGGAGCATTAGGGCAGTTAACAGCTGAAGAGGGGGAAACAGCAAGGACGATGATACCATGAAGACTTTGAAAGAGATTGGTTTGAATATCAAAGGAATAAGAGAGGCTCTTGAGAAAATTGATAAAGTGCTCAAAGAGTTTTTGCAAAAATAACCCTTTTGATGATCATGCTGCAAAAGTCAAACATGAATTTGAGAATGATATTTCATTCTCTCATATATGTTTTTTTGGGAAAATTCCACTGAAAAAGTCAGCCCATGCTTCACAGTTTCTTCAAAGATCAGGTGGATAGTTGCACGTACAATTCAGCTCTGTTAAGTGTACAATAAAATAAACTTATTTTAATACTTTTCCATTTCACTTTTCAGGATGCAGTCTAGCAAAGCTCCTTTATAAATAGTCACTGTGAAATTTCTGTCCCATCTTTAAGAGCAATTTAAACGAGCCTTTTTCTACTTCCAAGAATATCAAGGTATCAAAGGCCAATGTCAGCAGAAGGAAAAAAAATAAACTTGCCCTGAGGAACTGTCCTGTGCCCCCCACTTTCTGATTATCTGAACTTTGTAACTCCCATATTTGACTTTTTGCCTGGACTTCCAGGAAGCTAATTATAATTCTGCTCACAATTCCAGTATGGGGTTTTTCCTCACACCACCAAGCAAATCTCAGATATTAGCTGGGTGTCCCACAGTTTAACTGAATTCTAACACTGTCTACCTGGAGATCACTTCAGATCCCTCAGGTTAAAGGCTCAGTCCTATATAACTGCTCCCTGCTTCAGATGCCAATTGAAAATCCAGGTTATCCACTTGTGCTTCTGACTGACCAGCTATAGATTGGAAGTCCCAATGACCCCATCCCTGAGTTCAATTAATTTGCTACAATGGCTCACAGAACTCAGAGAAACACTTTACTTACTAGGTTATTACAAAAGGGTATAATTCAGGAACAGCCAGAAGGAAGTGATGCCCAGAGCGAGATACATGAGAAGGGGTGTGAAGCTTCCCTGTCCTCTCTGGGTGTGCCATTCTCCCAGCACCTCCACCTGTTCACCATCCTGAAGTTCTCCAAACTCCCTCCTCTGGGGTTTTTTATTAAAGGCTTCATTATATAGGCATGATTGCTTAAATCATTGGCCATTGGTGATTAATTCAACCTCCAGCACCTCCACACTCCCCCAAAGGTCATTGGGAGGTAGGACAAAAAGTTCCAATCTTCTAATGACATGGTGGATTCTCCCGGACCAGCCCTCATCCTTAGATACAGTCCCAAAGTCACCTCATTAACATAGTAAAGATCTCCCTATCCAGGAAAGATCACTAACCTCTGGATCTGAAACCTCCCCAGCCTACATTAGCTTACCACAAACTAGGTTCTCTTCTGTGAAGAGACGTTCAGTTTGGGAATGTAGTTTTTCACTTCTCCCAAGATCCACTTTCCCTTTTAAGTATATGATTAGATTTTTTTAAATCTATGGCCTCTTGCTAATCAGACTCTTGCTTTGGCATTTGCCCACAAAGCTTATAAGCAATCCGAAGCACTAGGCTAGGTTAGGCCTTCACACAAATGCAATTGCACTTTTATTGCTGCCATAATTTTGAGTTGCTGAGTAATGAGATTGATTTCTCAAAGAAGTGAAAGGCAAATATGTGGCCACTCAGCAGCCAACTCTTATTTCTTTGTAATTTGGTGCTACCAAGGTCTGGGCTTTGTTTTTCCTCATTTCTGGTCATGGCAACCTCAACAGCTAAGAATTTCTGAGTGGCATTCTATGAGCTACACCTCGCCCTGTTTATCCTTTTGAAATTTTACATGGAGGCGCAGGACTTCCTGAAAGGTGTAGAGGAGCTTGGCAGACCCCCTCTCCAGAAGAACCACTATTTAACTGTGAAAATTATTTTTTAATCACTTACCATCTCTAGAAATTATCCTGAGGGTATACAGCAAAGGGAGAAACATTCTTTCAAGAAAATTGACTGAATTTCAGTAAGAACAGTGAAAGTCTGTGACATTTGAGCCACACTCCTTCCTTGTCCCTTACCCACTACTTCCCTTATTATAGGAGCTCTACCCCAAGTCGGTGTGGCCAAAAGGAAGACAGCTTCTTGTCTCCTCAGCTCCCAGTCTGGAGGTACTGTTTCATCTTGGCAGGGGTAAGCTACCGGCCTTTCACATCCCCGCCCCAGCCCCAGGCGGCCGATGTCCCCTTTTGGTTAATGCTGCAGAGATGACCAGTCTCCCTTCCCTCATTCTACCCTCATCCATAGGGCTGAAGCTCTACTCCCGGCACAGCAGGCCAAGACACTGGGAGCTCAACTGCTCTATTTCATTTCTCTTATAAGGAAGAGGTTCCATGTTACTAGAGATAATAAGGGACATTTTATATTGAAAAAAGTCTCAACCCATGAGAAAGATATAACAATTATGAATACACATGCATCTAATCACAGGAACCCAAAATACATGGAGCAAAAACTGAGACAACTGAAGGGAAAATAGACAATTCAACAATAATATTTGAAGACCTCAATACTTTTCTTTCAGTAATGGATAGAACAACTAAGAAGATGCTCAATTTAAAAAAAGTAGAAGGCACTTGAACAACACTCTAAACCAACTAGACCTAAAACATATGGATGGAGCATACCACTAATGGTAACAGAATATACTTCCCACACACATGAGGAACGTTCTCCTGGGCATCTGCCATGCTGGACCACAAAATAAACCTCCATAATGAATCAATAACAGAAATCAATAACAGACAAAAATGTGGAACTTTACAAATATATGGAAATTAAACAACATACTTCTTAACACGCCAAAATGCATAGAATGTAGCTAAGGTAGTGGTCAGAGGGACATTTGTAGCTATAAACATCTATATTCAAAACTATAAGAAAGAACTCAAATCAATAACCTAGTCTTCCACCTTAAGAAACTAGAAAAATAACGGAGCACCTGGGTGCGTCAGTCAGCTAAGTGTCTTATTTTTGGTTTCAAATCAAGTCATGATCTAATGGTTCATGAGTGCCAGCCCCCTGTCAGGCTCCATGCTGGCAGCACAGAACCTGCTTGGGATTCTCTGTCTCCCTCTCTCTCTGCCCCTCTTCTGCTTGTTATCTCTCTCTCTCTGTCTCTGTCTCAAATGAATAAGGAAACATTAAAAAACAAAAAAACTAGAAAAATAAGAGTAAACTAACCCAAAGCAAGCAGAAGGAAAGGAATAATAAAGACTAAGTGTAAAAGGTAAAAGAGAATAGAAAAAAAATTGTGAAAATGAAAACAAAATTATTCTTCTTTGAAGAGACTAACAAAATTGATAAACCTTTAGCTAGAGTGACCAAAGAAAAAAGAGAGAGAGAAGACAAAATACTAAATACTATATGGGGCACCTGGGTGGCTCCATCGGTTAACTGTCAACTCTTGATTTTGGCTCAGGTCATGATCTCACAGTTCGTGAGTTCAAGCCCCACATGAGGGTCTGCACCGATCCTGACAGTGCAGAGCCTCCTTGGGATTCTCACTCCTCTCTCTCTTCACTTTCTCTGTCCCTCCCCTGCTTGCATGCTCTCTCCCTCTCTCTCTCTCTCTCTCTCTCCCTCTCTCTCTCTCTCTCAAAATAAACAATAAAAAATAGAATATAAAGTACTAAGATACTAAATACTAAGACCAGGATACCTCCACTGACCTTATGGAAATAAAAATAATTTTAAAGAGACCTGTGAATAACTCCATGCCAACAAATCAGATACATTCAAAGAAATGGGAAATCCCTAGAAAGATGCAAATTATCAAAATTGACCCAAGAAGAAATAGAAACTCTGAATACATCTGTAACAAGTTAGAGGCAGAATTAGTAATTTTAAAACTCCCCAAAAAGAAAAGCCCATGCCCAAATGGCTTTATTGTGAACCCTACCGAATATCCAAAAGAGAATCAACACCAATCCTTCATGCAGTTTTCTAAAACTAGAAAAAGAAAACTTACCAACTCATTTTACAAGGCCAGTATTATCCTGATACCAAAATAAAATAACGACATCACACAAAGAAAAAAGCACTACAGACCTCTTATAAATAAACTTGCACAAATATTTGACAAGATACTAGCAAAATGATTCCAGCAACATATGAAAAGGATTATACACCATGACGTGAAACTTATCCCAGGAATGTACATTGTTTTAATATCTGAAAATCAGTTCATTTAATAACCATATTAATAGAATAAAGAACAAAAATGATTTCGAAGGATTCAGGAAAAGCATTTGACAGAGACCAATATCCCTGCATAATAAAAACACTCTAGAAATTATGGATAGAAAAAAAAGAAATTATGGATAGAAAGATACTTCTTCCACTTGATAAACCATCTAAGAAAAATCCACAATTAGCACACACTTTTTTTTATTCTTTTATTATTTATTTATTTATTTATTTATTTATTTTTATTTTAGTTTATTTTATTTTTTTTTACAAATAGTTTATTGTCATATTAGTTTCCACATAACACCCAGTGCTCATCCCCACAAGTGTCCTCCTACATGCCCCTCCCCCTTCCCCCCACATCGATCAGTCCTCAGTTTTTGTCAGCATTCAAGAGTCTCTCATGGTTTGCCTCTCTCTCTTTCACCCACCATTTCCCCCCTTCTTCTCCCCCTTGTTCCTCAGTTAAGTTCCTCCTAATCCTCCTATACGTGCAA